>NW_010396556.1:0-225 GCF_000710305.1 Buceros rhinoceros silvestris
CCCTTTTTTTCTGAAGTCCTGTGAGAGCTCATCCCGCAGCATCCCGCGTGCCGGGCGCAGGGAGGTGCCGAACTCCGTGTGGCATCCCCGAGGTGTCCCATCCGTGTTCTCGGGCTGGACCAGTGGAGTTGGGGGGGCAGCAGGGACTGGCAGAAGGGTCGAGAGCCATCGGGGTGTCCCGAGTCACCCCGAATGTGGCGGCTCCTCTCCTGCAGGGCTGAGTCC
>NW_010396556.1:565-811 GCF_000710305.1 Buceros rhinoceros silvestris
GGCACGGGCAGGCAGCGTGGCCAGGACCCAGGGGAGGGACACCCAGAGGGGTAGGAACCTTGGGGATGGGCACCCAGCAGGGCAAGGAGCTGGGAGATGGGCACCCAGAGGGACAGGGACGCGGGAGATGGGCACCCAGAGGGACAGGAACACGGGAGAGGGGCACCCAGAGGGACAGGGACCCAGGGGATGGGCACCCAGAGGGACAGGGACACGGGAGAGGGGGACCCAGAGGGACAGGGACCC
>NW_010396556.1:1077-1307 GCF_000710305.1 Buceros rhinoceros silvestris
ACCAGGGGGACTTAAACCCAGCAGGGCAGGGACCTGGGGACAGGCACCCAGTATGGCAGGGACCTGTGGGGGCCCGAGGCACCCTTAGGGGGCCCGAGGCACCCATCAAGGAAGGGTATTCATTGGACAGGGCACCTGCTGGGTGTCCATTGACTGGAGGACACCCCCCAGGGCACCCCCAGGACATGGGGACAGGAGTCCCCAGGCACCGGGGCCACCCCAGGGGCTGA
>NW_010396557.1:0-34673 GCF_000710305.1 Buceros rhinoceros silvestris
GGGGAGGGAGGTGTTAGGTGGTGGAGATAAGGGACACTGAAGCCAGGAGGCATTTTGCCTGAGGAGGAGACAACAGCTAGAGCAGGCAGCTGCCTTCCTGGCCAAACCCCCCCAGGAGGAATGGACTGACCTTCTTGTAACTGCCAGTCTGAGGATCCAGGGACACTGCTGTATCTCCATACTACTTGGAGTACCCCAGGGACTAAACCTAACATTGCTAGTTCTATATAGATAGTAGATTTTTATATAGGCGTTTGAAATTTCGTTGAAGTCAGTTAACAGCAACAGTTGGCATGTTTGGCTGGGAGAGGAGGTGGGGGATCTTCATCTTTAAAAGCCTCTGGCACAAGGCTGCTGAAGCCATCTGTTGTTCTATGCAAAGGTTCATGTTACATGTGCAGGGCTACTCACTGAGACCTCAGGATTTTGCCACACAATGGAGTTACCGGCACTTCATGAGTTACTGCATGCCAGGTGGGCCACAGCAGGAGTCTGTGCGTGCGGCTGGCACACAGCGAACGCAAGGCGAATCACATTAGCGGAGACCTCAGTGAAAGCAGAGTGTACCTCAGATCTGTGCTGGAGTTAAAAATGTGTGAAGAATCAGTTACTATTCTGCTTAAGCCCTCAGATGTTGAATGAAGCAAACTTCTGTCAGCCTCCTTGACCTTAAATGATTCCTGAGTAAGATGAGGGTGTTTGCTGGACCTGACTGTAGATACTTTAGCCAAGCAAATTCCAGATCAGTACAGAAAGTTTAATGAACCTCCGTGTGAAATCCTTGTTTTCTGCCTGGTCCATAGTTGGTTGTTATAACAAAACAACGCATTCTGCCGCTTGGATTTCTTCAGATGTAGAAAAAACAAATACTGGAACTATGGAGGAAGCTTGAAGATCTGATGAAATCTTAACCTAAGTCACCTTAATAGGTGATTCAAAAGAATTACTTCATTTCAAAGCCCCGTAGCCCTCATTAAAAAAATCTCATTGCAGATGAGATTTATGGTTGGGTCAATTCTGAGTGCTGCAGAAGAAGTTCAGTATAGCACAGAAAGGTTCAGGAAGGTCATTCTTTTCCTGGCAGCCTGGTGAGATGCAGGCAGCATGAAGGAACAACATCTCCCCAGGTGAATCCAACTATAATCCTTGCCTGCTCTGAGACCAGGGCTATAAAACAGTCGTGCCACCATGTTTTCCTGTGCCTCCCCAGCCACATTTTGCTCTCACCTGGCATCAGAGGAGGGCTAGCATATTGGCCTTATCCCAGCCTTCTTGTGAACTGAACTCTATTGAGCTATGGGATGCAGAAGAAAAGCCTGCCCTCCAGTCATTGCACCCAGAGCAGCAGAGACATACAAGGTGTGCAGAGCCCTCGATGAGAGGATGTGATTTCAGTGTGTCCAAGGAGAGCTGGCAGGTGGCAGGAGTGAGGGAGGTTTCATGCTTCAGCAGAAAGAGGTTTTCACAATCTCAGGGAGGGCAATGTCAGTGGAGAGCCAGGGACAGAGCCTGGATCAGCTGGAATGCAGGGTGAGGTGGGGAAGATTGTAAAGATGGGTGAGGGATGAAAGGAAGAAGAGTGGTGGAGACATAGTCACTGCAACCATGCATCCAGGGAGGAACTTGTAAGATGGATAAAACAAAATGGGTAGGTAAAAAAGGCAGGGAAGTGTTTTCTGCAGGACACAGAGAAGTGCTTCTTACAACACTTTCCTCTCTTCATCTGACAGCTAAAGGCAGGTGCATGCATCTTGTCTGCCCCACAGACAGATGTAATAAACCCATCCTGGTCCACACATTTCCACTACACACAGGCACTGGAACAGAGCTCTGGCCTCCCCTTTGCCTGCCTCCTTTCATTATCAATGACTGTGTTCACCCAAGCTTATTTATGGTCTATACCAACAGCAAAATGTGGCAAGGAAGATCAAAGTCAGTCAAGTTGGTTTCCTCCTTGGGCAGGTAAGATGTAGTATAGCACCCTAGCATCCCTCTTCACTGTGGCAGGGAAGGGCAGGTATTGCTTTGAACAGGAATGGCAACTTGGAAACATTTATAAAATATTTATTTCAAAGGATGGGACTTTCTCACTCAGTTTATATACTGAGATCAAGTGTTTGGTTTTCCCACTCTTCCTCACCGTTGAACTTATTACCAGTGCAGTTACTATCAGCACCTGCCTGCCTCATCTACTATGTTGATATGGGAGCCAGTATATATAAATAAACCACAGCACAGGCATCCCTTCCCTGTTGTCCTAGTCACCTCAGAGCTACTGAATGACCCAGAGTCCCCAGGACATGTGCACTAGAGGGATGGAGAGGGATGAAGGGTGAGAAAAGAACAAAGGAGGTTTGAGGTGGGTCACTCACAAGAGCCTTCGCATTGGCCAGGGCAGCTGGGAGATTGGGAGGAAGAGGGCAATAAGGGTGCAGTGCCGGTATCAGCAAGACCACCTCCAGATGAACACCAACATTTCCCCCCACCAGACACCATTGCCACCCAGAAGAGCTGGCTCAGGGGGCGAGCAGGTAGCAAGGCTTGTTTTGACCGTAGGGGAAAGTATTGAGAGGGAGAGGGAGGCACTTACATGGGCTGGGATGTGCTGAACAGGCTGCCGTCGTACCTTCGCCTGACTCCCCAGGCTGCGCCCGAGCTGGACGACTGAGCATGGCCTCTCGACTGGGCTGCCAGTCTGGAGCGGCGATTACATGAATGAAATAAAGAGAAATACTCCGAATAGGAGAAGCAGGTCATGTTGAGGCAGAAACAGAAACACACATCCACAGAGACAGAGTGAGAAAGCCTCCCGGTCAAGGCTTTGAATAAAAGCAGATGGCTACAGCTTGCTCTGTGCTGGATTCAGCTGCTTGCTCGGCTCGAGATTATTTTTGGCCCTCTGAGGAAGCGTCAGGGGATTCAAATGACCATATAAGACAACAGTGAGGTTAACCCTACCACCACCACACAGGAAGCAGGCGCGAGGCAAGCTGGGGTGACATTCATCACCTCTGAGGTGCCACACAAGCAGATTGGAGGCGGGGGTGGAGGATAACACAGGAACCCGGCTGCCGGCTCTGTTTCCATCTCGGCTCTTTCAGATGGCAGAAGAGTTCAGCAACACTACAGATCTGAGCTACAAGCTCCAAAGGTTTTCCCTTCAGTGGGAGGCTAAAAGCTGCTGGGCTGAGGTAAAGGCAGGACAGGTTAACGCACAGAAGTGCTGATGCTGTCTTTTGCCAAAACAGCAGGTGTCAAAGGACTGCCAAGGAGGACAGGACCAAATGGCCAGAAAAGCCCTTATTTTTTACTGCATTGGGTCTCCACACCACAGCTGGCAGTACAAGTGCACAGTGACAACACTGGGAAGTCACAACCTTTGGTGGGAGCAGGACTGCCTGCTGTACAGAATCCTGCTGCCACAGCTATAAAACACACTTACTGCTCATCAAATTGCCCCCAGTGTCTCAGCCTTGGAAACCAAACAGTCACAGGTGGTAATGAGTGAGGAGTCAGAGGACAGCGGAGTTATGAGAAAGAAGCAGGGACAAACCTTCAGTTACTCTGAGGTTATTTTTAAAAAAGTAGTTTTAAAAGGTTATTTTTTCCTTGGTTTTGAGGTGACTTTGTAACTTATTCCCTCCCCCCTCACGAAATCTGCCTCTTAAAAACTGAAAGGAGAACAATGTCTGGGTTTGAAACTGTCAGCAGGTCTCTGTAAACCACAGCCCAGCATCGCAGGGAGCGAGAGGCTGCCGTGCTTCGGTGTCTGGAGTGCTGAGAGTGGTGTGCTTGAGGTCAGAATTTGATCTGAAATAACTACATCCTTTAGAGACTGCAGTATCTAAAAGGCAGCCAACTACACTTTTATATACCTATTTTTGGCCTCTCTCCTATGTTTTCCCGTAACAATTGCTGAGTTCCCTCTGTTGTGAAACCTACGCTTCGTGTACAGTATGCCCCTGTGGGGGAAGGAGACGTTAGCTTCAGCAGGGCTTCTGGTGTTCAGGAAGGCTTGTAGCAGTGTCCCTTTTCTTATTTTACTTGTCGCTTTAAACAGAAAACCTCAAGCAAATTCTCATTTCACTAGGAGGGTGTAAATTGCTGACCTCATTGGATTTACAGCAGACTCTGGCTTTCAAACTAATGACACGCTCAGAGAGCAGCCGCTTGGTAAAGCTAATTAGAAAGCCCATGTTTTGAAAGCTCTTTTTCTCTTCCCGGGCAGGGTGTTTGCTGGGACGTTGCAGCTTTGACAGATGTTCACTCACCTTTGCCAAGGGTAGATGGCATAGGGCAGGTAGTGGCTGCTGGCACATCTGGGGGTGGGCGTCTCACTGGGACCTGCCACCATCGACTTCTGGTGGCTCTGGGCAGCTGGCTGACCTGTGGGGTCCTCTTCCAAGCTCTGCTGGATGGCCATCTTTATAAGCTCGTCTTCACTGAAGCTATCATAGAGGCTGTATTCCTCGCAGCCTATTGTTTGTCTTTGAGTATTTGCTGCTGTTGTAGCCATTGGGTTTTGTTTTGGTTTTTTGTTTGTTTTTTGCTTTCCTGTAAAAGAAAATTGTGATCATCAAAATCTGGAAAATGAAAGAAAGATACTCAACTATCTTGTGCTCTGCCTCTTGATTAGACCGACCAGAAAACCCTTCAGAAATCCTTCACCAGGGAGAAAACATCAACAGCTAAAATCTGCATGTAAACTTAATGAACTAACTCCTCTTTATCCCATAGAAGAAGTAACTGATTTAGCTGGTGTATAAAAATAGTGAAGGGAATGGCAAGGCAAGTTTTCGTGTAAGTGGTAACCAACTTATTCTGGTTACCACGACTCAAAGGCCAATTAGCTAAAGGAAATCTCTGTAAGGTGAAAGAGATACAACCTTGAAATTAATTTATTTAGAAGAACATCAAATAGACATATCTTTTTGTTGCTTTTTTGTTTGTTTATTTCTTGCTCTAATTGCAGAATCTTAAGGGAAGAGGTTTGTCTGCTTGTTTTCTGCAGCTACAGGTTCTCCATCACAAACTGTAAAGAGACTTTATGAAGTGAATTTTTCCACCTTATCTGGAGATCTCTTGAGCAAAATGCAAAGCTATTCTTTGAAATTACTTTCTTTGTTTCACTCAGCTAGGAGAGCAACATGACACTGCTCAGTTTCACTTCTCTTTTTTTGCCTTTCACAGAAAAAAGTTCAAGGTCATGAGCTTGAAGACTTACGGTCAGACTCTCTTCTAAAAAATGGTGGTTGAGAGCTGAGAATGAGAGAAGAGAGAAACATCAGGGCACACTCAGCAATCCCAGAATGACTGTGAACCACCACCACAGAGTAGACTCAGAAAAGGCAAAGACAATCCAACATACTGTGGTATTTCCAGCAGTGATAGGAAAGTACTAATGCCACAAACGGCATGATGCTCTAGCAGGATCTCATTTGGATGCCAGAGAGCACTGTGGCCACCAGTGTTCAAGAGCCAAGGGCTTATTTCACGGGAAGCAATGGAAAAGCTTCCCTCTCTTAAGAAGATGACAGTCAACAGGTTTGCTTTTTATAATGACTGAGCAAGAACTATGTACAATAATAGAGAATGCTGAGAGGAGGAGCAATGGGTATAGGCTGCCAGGAGGGCAGGAGAGGGAGCCAGCAGAAGGGGACTGTGGAGGCATGTCCCCCAGGTACAGAGAGGACTGGCTGAGGACACCAATGGGGTTGCCAACAAAGCTTCCTGCCCCCACCCTGGGGCTGTCAGTCCCTGTCCCAGTGACACCACAGCAGGGCTGGCCTTCAGCTCTGCACAGCCCTGCCCTGCCCAGCCGTGGGTCCCTCTGAGCTGGGCCATCCAGCAGAGCCACATGCATGAGGATGGCAGAGCCACCCATCCTCCCACTGCTCAGGACCTGCCTCCTGCCACACCAGCACCACTGATGGAGCAAAGCTTTCAGCTCTCCTTCCATGTGCAAATACTTTCTCCAGCAGCCAGGGCCTCTGCCTGCAGCTCACCGAATGCCCAGGTCAGCTTGGCTTCCCGGGGACTCACACACATGTTGGTGGCAGTGGAGTCCAGCAATACCACGAGCCTCATCCCAGGAAATTGCCATGCTTTAGCAGTCCTCGCTGCTGCATGCATGTGAGGCCAAGGGACAGTCCTGACAGCCCTGGAGGAAATGGTAGCTCTCCAAATGGCAATGGAGCTATATCTATGCATGTCAAGACATCCATGTTTGCTTCTTTAACCATTAAAAAAAAAAAAAAAAAAGAGACTAATACAGTTTGAAGAAATTGCAAATTCTTGAATCAAGCCATGAATAACTTAAAAGCTTGGATTTAAGCTTTTCACTTCAGAAATGGTGATATATCCCACATCAACAGCCACCTCAGGCTCCAAGCACACCTCAGAAGAAGTGGGAAAAGTTCAGGGTAAACAGAAGCCCAGCAGATTGCCATTGTGACTTTTAACAACAAAGGATATATTTTACAGCCATGAAAACTGCCAAAATAAAACCTTCTGTTGCTGTAAATAATGCAACCCAATTTTGTCGTTTTGTAAATTTTCAGGCAGTCTCTCATGGCTGCTGTTGTTTACTTCTCCAGTGAAAGCTGGTGTGCTTCAACTCTGCTATGACCCTCTCTGTTCCAAGGAACCAAGCCCAGGCATCAAACCACTCCTAGCTCCTGTATGGAGCTGCTCCCCACCCTGCACCCCAGCATCTCTGCTACCTGGCCTTGGCTGCACTCCAGCCAGAGGCTGGCCAAGAAGCATGACACAGCTTTGTTTCCTCATCATCTTCTGCTGCTGCTTGGCTTGCTCAACTCCCGGCCTGCAGCACTTTCATAGTCTGTCAGCCTGGGTACTCAGTGACCGGTGTGCTGTGAATGTGTGAAATCCAAGGGCTGGAGTCAGAGGGCTTGTGTGCAGCATCCAGCACTGCAGTGCCTAAATGTAGGGACCTGGCCCCAGTGGTGACTCAGAGACCTAAACTAAGGGCAGGATCTGACCATAAGCTCCAAATGGAGATGATGCACAATGACTCTTTGGAGGACTCAAGAGTGGAGATGAAACTGCTCCTCTCTGAGGGCAACCTGCACTAGTGGAGCCTGGGACAGAGACCCCTCCTTTTTATCCTCCCCAGCCCCACCGCTGGCATCCTGACAGCACAGAAAGCAGGGCAGGCTGTGGGTCCAGCCTCACTGCACTTCTGAGCTGGGTGTCAGAGTCCCTTCATGGGTAGTGAAGGCATTGAGGAGCATACAGGACACCACCGCCAACGGGACTCAACACTGATGCAGAGTAGCTTACTGATTTAGGTGCCTCACTAAATCCCCAATGGGTCTAGGTGCAAAGGCCATTTCTGGACATCTTCCCCTCCCTTCTTCTTTTGGTTCATATCTCATTAAGGCACAGGGAAGGAAAAGGAAAATTTTTACTTCGGGGATCACTCCTGTTTCATCCTCTTATTCTTTGTATGAGTTAACTGGGTCCCACCCACTCGCAGAGAAAAGGGAGAACCTCTCCTCCATGTTGGTGATCCTCACTAATCTAAATATTTTGACAGGAGTCCCAGGGAGTGCTGAAACAACAGTGTTGGCTGCAGCTCCCGCCACTGACTCATCCTGCAGGAAGAAACTCTGTAGGGCCCAAAATAGAGAAAGCTTTCAGTTCTGCTCCTCTAATTGCCACAAACCTGACAAAGGTGTGAGGATCACATCCTGGGGTTGCAGGAGCTTTTGGGCCCATCCTGACATCCAGGGACAACCTTTGCTGTCCTGAACCCTTGCAGAGGCTGTTCTCGTTGGGCTTGAAGATGTTCTTGCATCTCAGCACCTGTCTCCCCTTGCTCAGACTGACCTGTGTGGTGTGACTGAGTTTGGCAGGAGGCACAATATGTGCCTCCTCCTTACATTTTCCCGTGCAATGGCCTTGAACGAAGCAGAACAGAGCCACCACCCTCCCCTTGCATCTGGAGATGCTTTTGTTTGAAGCTGCAGAGCCACAGGGCTCAGGCGCTGGTTCAAGTTATTTCTGTAACAGTCTGAGCGCGTGCCCTCGGTTGGAGGATAATGCAACACAGCTTGACTCAGTTTAACCTTCTTTCGTTGCAGCTGAGCTTGGAGGCATCACCTGGTGCCGCTGCAGCCACCCGGACCTACCCTGACTCAGCTGACACAGCAGGGCTAAGGTTACTCCACTGGAGGCCAGTGGTGGACTACCAGCCGTGACCTTATGAAAGCCCACTAGACTAATGCACTATAAGCTAAGTATGTTCCACCTTCTGTAACGAAGGTGGGGGAAAAAAAAATCAATCTTTGTTGCTAGGAAGGGTTGAACCAGTTTGGATGAGTAAGATCTGGCCAAAGTGGTCTTTCTAAATGCACCTTGAATCTATTTGCTTGCTCTAAGTCTGCTTGCTGTAGGTTTAAAGTATTGAAATCAGATTTATAAGTTAAATGCCGAGTTTTCTGTTCACCCTAACTTCAGGTTTTTGGGGAGGTTTTAATGTTTGTCCATCTCCTGCATTTCTCTGGCAGCCTAAGAGCCCACCCTCACATGCAGGTACCACACAGCATCACATCTCCTGTAAGAGCAGAATGTTGCTTTTAAAGCTCTTGGTATTGTGCCCTTATTATTCCTTAGAAATCTCTTCGCCTTCAGATCTGAATAGCTTCCCTAGTGATCTCTCTTGGCAGAGACACGTCTGAGGATACTGTTGCCTGTGCTGCTATTTAATAGCTTTAAGAGTCTGACAATATCTTCTGCATCTAAATTTATCACCATTTCCACATAGGGCCTGATCCTGATTCTTAATTTTTCCATCCTAGTTTCAGTGAGAGTTTGTTTATTTAGATGTAGAAATCAAGCCTGTGCCATACAGCAGTAACTTAGCTGCATCCAGCGACCAGAAGGTATGGTTAGAAATGAAATGCTCGTTCCAGGGCCGGGCTGTGACACTCTGCCCTGCATAACTGAGCAACTGTACCTGGCAAATCTTTGAAACCAAAGGTACTGCTCACCAGGGTGACTACTAGTAACCACTCACATTACAGCAAAAGCAAAGACAAGCACAATTAGGTTGCTATTATATTTGGACTACAAGCTCTGTCAACATGTAGTGTTTGGGAGAATGGGCCTCTGATCCCTGATGCAACATAAATAAACAACAAGGATTACAGCTGGCTTTGGACATGCAGAACCCTGCTATTCAATACCATTAGCAACCGAAACAAAAGGTCCCCACTGACAGCACTTCCTTAAAGAAAATCTTAGCACGACTGCCTGTCCTCCTTCAATAGATCCCAGGCAGCAGAATTAGCAGAATTACATATTGCTGTCAGAGGAGAGTGGCAGGTGAGTGACAAGGTCATTAGGGGAGCAGAGCTAGGCACTTTGCTTGCCTTTGCACTGAGTTTACCCCAGTCAGCTCGTAACTCAATACAGGACCTCAGTATTTATGGCTCAGTGTGCGATAAAACACATTTCTAAAAAAAACCTCGACCCTTTAGAGGTTGCAAAAAAAAGAGAAGAGGAGCAGGTTGCTCATTTTGCCTTTTGCAAGGAATGATTGAGCCCCAGCTTCAGCAGATACACGTTTGCCTTTCCACACGTTTGCCTGTACTTCTGAAAGCGGGAGGAGTCCACACAGGGGGAAGGTAAACATGGATGGAAGTCTTCACGGAAAATCAAGCCTCCACTGTAGCTCTTTTCAGTAGCTGTGGCACCTTTCAGTACAGATCCTCTACTGGCAACGGAAACTAGACCAGTTTGCAGCATTTTCCTGTATTTTCAATCAGTTTCCAGTTAAATCTTGGCAGTTCTCTAAGGATATTGTATTGCATAACTACTACTGGGCAGCAAATGATATTTAAAAACACAAATGATTTCAGTGCCCATCAGATCTGTCAGAGCTGAGACATCTGAAGAATGACACCTCATGCTGCCCGGCTGCGACAAGAGGAAAACAGACTTTGTAATGACAGCTTACACAAACTGCTCAAGTTCTAGCCCAGTGCTGAAGGAGCAAAGCCAGGCTTCCCGAAGGAGTATTCAAAGCAAACAAATCCCCTTGTCCAGCCCCAGCTGTCAAAACAGGTCACCTATCAGTCTGGCATATGTTACGATGCCATCAAATTATGATTCTGCGCAAAATCTTTACTGGAAATGGATACACCTGCAAGCTTTTATTTCTTCTCAGAAAGCATTAATTCACACAGAAAAGAGTACAGCATTAGCTTCATGTCATACCAATGGGAACTTTATAAACGAAATAAATAATTTGCTGATGTAACTTTTTTCCTTCACACTGCGCCTTGCACGCTGCATCGTACCTTAGCATGTGGTAGCTGCAAAAGTTATTTCTGAGCAAGCTATTCTAGGGATAAAGCTATAAGCATCACCTGCAAGTAAAAGAAAAATAAGGAAATAATAGGGCTACAGTTCTGCTTAACTCCAGTGAGTGTTTTATTGCTTATTTGAAAAAAAAAAAAAACACCCCAAAAGCAAACCACAAAAACTACCAAGACTGTGTTAGGGTGTTAGGTTACAAACTGCTATAGGAATAAATATTTGCATAGACATAGCAAACTGACAGGGTGAAAAATGCTGAATAAGTTCAAAACATGCATATTTGCGTTACCTTTTTGTTCTGAAATAAAAGTGCAATAATACTGTTGAAATGGGTTATCTCCTTGATCAAGTCTTAATTCAGAAAATCCTCGCTGGTGTTCATCTCTCTGCTCTGTCTGGATGTTTCGATCAACTGCAGGACAGCTTTGAAACACTCTTGCTTTGAAGCCTGGAGTTTATTTCTGGATCACCCCATGATCAGTGAATACAAGCCAAAATATAAGTTGTTCTGAATCTCAAATTTCCTGTTTGAAGATGCACGGCAGAAACCTTTACCCACCCTAAAGTCCTTCTTTGTTGCATAATCTGAAGAACTTCACTTCATCAAGCATCCTGTAGCTAAATGACACAAAGTTGACCTTTCTATTACATCATTATTTATTGTCCCTGACAAGTAGACCATATATGGACATGTTTCTGGAACCTAAAGAAGTAAAAAAAATTGCCATATAATTTTGAAGTAAAATATGTTGTCCTGGAGAGTTTTATTTACTTGGGGAGAAGGGAGCTCCATTTACATTTCTTTTAGCAGCTGCTTGTTAAACAAAACAGCCAGACATTACATGGGTATTTATTGATGTTTTAGAGGGATTCGTATATTTTTAAGGCTGCAAGTTTGAGACTGCAGGATTCCAAAAGATGACAAAAGCAGCTGTGAATCTGTTCCAAGCACTATTTGTAAGAGCTCACTAGTGGAAAAGAACTGTACTCTTACCATGTAAAAGTGAATGATAGAGCCTTTGTCAGACTCCTCGAGGCCATGAATGTAGCCATCTTCCCCACATCTGGCAGGGGGCAAGCTGGCCAAGGAAGAGATAACACTGATCCAGGATGAGCTAGAAGAAAAGAGCCAGGCACATACAGGGGAATTGATACTTGGATTAGCTGGAACATGGGGGTAATACTCAGTTTGGGCAGGTTTCTATGTATTTGTCCAGCTAATATGATGAATGAAGGGGAACTATAATACGGTATCAAAATTATGTCTATACTTTTTTCTTCAGCTCCTGCTTCACTGATTCCCGTGGCAGAAAGATAGTAAAGCCTAGGTTGCAATGGGTCTGGTTTCCTTTCCAAGTACCTTGCTGAGCCTCATGCTAGCTGTACTCATCCTGCCAGTGCATAAATACCCCTGTCTAAGGCTTAGCAAGAGCAATCTTGAAGGGAATGAATTCAGCAACACCATATCATCTACAAATATGCGGTCCATTCCAACTTACCTGCTTTGTTTGTAGAGTCTTTCAGGACCAGCATCATTCTCTCTCCATGCTTGCTCTTCCATTTGACTTGCTCCAGCATGACAAGGATAGCCAGTACATGACACATTGCCCTTTCCCACTGCCCACAGAACAATCTGCCCCTCATAACTAGTGCTAGGACTGTTCTGTCCAAAGGTAAGGACATTCAGCATTACTGTGGCAGGCAAAGGAGCCCTGGATGTCATCACCCAGAAGCTGTGAAACTCTTATGCCGTTGACAACGTCAACCAACCCTCCATAACTTTTAAACAACACCCAGCACTTCTGTCGCTGATATTGCTTTAAGATTGTAACCAACCTTGGCTTAAAAGTAGGAGTGTCTCCCACGTTTAACTCTTCTGTTTGCTTTTGGCGGTCTCTCATTGGATCCACACCCTTGGCATTCTTAAGGCCTGCTTGGTGTCCCAGTGACCTCAAGGAAAAATGCTGATACTGTGATGCAGATTCACGCTTGGCAAAGGCAAGGGTGCCTATGTCTTCCAGGATGGAATGTTTGATTAGAAAAAACATACTGGGACTCAAGGTCCCATTAGATATGAACATTGCAGGTGGTTTCCCATGGCATTCACACCAAGCGCACTGCAATTCCTTTCCCTCTCACATTCCTGTGTTTCCTTGCAAAACCCTGTGTACCCCTTCAACATATTTGAAGCTCCTATGAATGCTGCTGTACCATTTTCCAATAAAAGCATAGGACTCTGCCTCAGAAGATCTCTTTTCATATACCACTAACTCTTCCTTTTGTCTTGAGTAAATCATTTAACTCTTCTGTGTCTTGTTTTCCATATTAGTGAAGTAGAAATAACCAAATACATTGATTTCAGAGAAGAATCCAAAATTCCTTGCAAATGGGAAGCCAACAAAACTACTTACATGGATAGAGATTGCTGAACAAGACCTTAGTTAGTATCTGTGACATACTTCGGCATCCTCAGAGGAAGACTTCATAGAAGTTTGAAATATTAATTATGGAAATATTACTATACAGGCATGAAATCATACATTTGGGGGTTGATTCTTTTCCAATAAAACAACGTTGTGGCTTTATTACAACACGTTCAAAGCACAATAATAACAATCATTATGATTTATTAGCATTGCATCAGATTTGCTAATATTTCCCCTGGGGCATGCACAGTTATAGAACTGCATTTTCATCCTAACCCCAAGACATTCCAAGAGATTACAAAATATCACCTGCAAAAATAAATACATGAATTTGTAGTATTTTCAGGGACAGATTTCAAATTCAGACACTGCGTATTAGATTTGTTTGCTTTCTCTTTAAATAGAAAATTATGAGAATAGCCAACTCATGTTGATGGAGGAGTCAGCAAGGGTCTCACAAACAAGGCACCATAAAAGAGATTTGAATCTGAAAGACAAAGAAGGATGACCACATGAAAAGAACAAACGGTGAAATGAACAGCAAGATTAACTTCATTCTTCACGTTTCCTCAAAATAGCCATCAGAAGTCAGGTTAGGAAAGAACATTTAACATTTCCTTCATTTTTGGATTTGTTCAGAGTCTCTACTTCCATTAGCTGAATTAAGTAGCCCTTCAGCTCTACTAAGCTACACAACTGAATCAGGCAACTAAAGCTGGTGAAAAAACAGAGTTCATTTTTGCATCCTGGGAGAGTGATCAGCTTGTTACAGGCTCGTTCTGCATACAGAGCTGCCATGGACGTGCCATCACATCATGAAATGCAGGTGGGAATGGACATTAGCGCAAACTCTATTCTCATCCCGGGTGTTAACTACCAGCGGTCACTAACTCTACTGCATCCAAACACTTGGCTTATGAGTGGCTGTTCTGAAAGATAGAAAATACTGATTAGTTGTGACAGTAACAGTCCCTGGACAGAAATTCTCACGAGTACTTTGCCACAGAACACTATACCACTTTGTGCACTAATTACCTGGAACTGTTTGTTCCCTTGTTGCTTATATCATTTCTGAACTTTTTTATTGTAGAAAGACAGCAGGATGTTTTGGATGGTGTATTTCACTGAGAGCACAGACTAAGGCACACATCTCTGTACCTTTTGCCATCATATCGCAGTGCATTCGGCATTGCTAGGCTGTGCTTCCATTAAACACTCCCAAGGATTAAATGCGAACACTAGAATGAAAAGAAACTTCTCTGCCTCCTGCTAGACAACCCATGTTCAAATAACAAGAAGACAGAAACTCCCACAGGGGTAGATGGTTTCAATTTCTTTTGCAAGAACTAATGATTGCTTTGGCCACGGTACCCTGAGAGAGGCAAGGAGCCAGAGGCACTCATATGGGAAAAGGTGCAGGATGTCACAAGTGCCCAGGAGCAAGGAATACAGTAGACATTATTTCTTGCTCACTCTACTGCCTAAATACTTCAGTGCTGAAAAGATGTAGGTGTTTTGAGATCACTCTGCTAAGAACATAATTCCGTTTTCAGGAGGGATTTACCCCACTGTAACAGCTGCTGATTCACACCCCCCAGTCAGTGCAAACCTCGGCTCAGTCTACAACTTCCACCTCTGCACAGTGGCTCATTATCAAAAATGTTTCCCTTTCAGATGGAATCAATATGGAATCCTCATCCCATATGATATGAGAACAAAGATGAACACTCAGTATCCACGGTCCTAAGCCCCATTTCAGGTATCTGATGACTCAACCTGAACCTGCCCTGCCAGTGAGCCCTTTAAGAGCGCATAGCTGCTGCAGTCACTGCCTTTCTGCAAATGTCATCATAAGGTCACATCCACTGACTCAGACTGAAAGAAGAATCAGTCAGAGGGAACACGAAATGCTAATATGAAGTGAACACAACCCAAAGACTGTATAAACAAATATATGATCCTTGGAGGAAGTGGGAAAGCATAAACATTATCTTTTAGGTACTCTTTGCTGTGCAAATATCATTTATCTGATGTTATAATGTATGTTAGTAAGAATTCTAATGGAAGACTTGTCTTTTTCTTGACCTTTACAAAATCCACAAAACTCAGAGATGTTGCTGCAACCCCATTGCTCTGAGGCTCTTGCAGAAGGAGCAGAAGGATGAGAATGGCGACAAGAGACACAAGGTGCTGCAAATAGCAAAAGTCCAAGGAAAAACAGCAACTCCAAAACAGTGATGATGGGAAAGTGAAATCAATTTTGATGGGAACAAACTTTCCTTCAGTTTTTTTTAAAGCAGTCTTCGGAAATATTCAGTAGGTGCTTACCTCTCCATTCAATCCTTTAGGGTAGTTTATGAAGAAAGTCTCTTTTTACGCATTTCTCTGGTACCCTCTAGTTCCTTTAAGACTCATTTGTTTCTGTTGTGCCTGCTGTATGCAATAAGACCCGTTGCATTGCTTGCTTTCCTTCCCTCAATGACATGAGATCAACAGGCTTTCTAAATACGGATCTGTCTTTGCTTTACTATTGCCACAGATAAGCAGACCTCGAAAAGAACAAATGGTGCCCCTACCTAAATTTAGCAGCTTGCAGAAATGTCTGTAACTTTGAGCACAATGAAGTTCAAGCAATTACGACTTGCTATAAGCTTAGACTTAAACTAAGGCTAGCAGGAGCTACCAGAGTGGCAAGGCAGAGCAGGACCCTCCTGTGCACAGCTCCAGGGATAAGTGGATGGTTTTGATTCCTGAGGGACGGGCTCCAGCCTGGCTTGGGATGAATGCTGAAAGTGGATTCTGGCCACCTCAACTGGAAGTGGTTTTGCTGTCATAGGGCTCAGAAACTCAAAGCAGGGGGACAAGCTCTCTTCCACACTGACCCCTGCTATGCCACACTGGCCTCCTACCCCTGGTAAGATGGCCAGGCCTGGGACATCATCAGTTGCTATGCTGTGCAGACAAGAGCAGCGAAAGAACCAGAACAGACTGTGCTAAAGGACACAGCACCATCATCTCTGTTTACCCAGTGCTGTTGTCAAATTCATACGTAATAAATACAGTACCTGCCATCCGGATCAAATTAACTGTCCTTTATACTGCCTCTGAGAGAGCTTTGTTGTCCTGCACTGACTGCCTTCAGCACACCAGAGATTTATGCCTCCAAGTTCAAATCACAGTGCAACAGGTTTGTTTTGCAGAGCTGACATTTAATTATTTGCCCTACATCTTTCAGGTTAAATTTAGAGCTAAATTTAGGACAAGTGTCTGGACAGAATGTCATATGACACTAGTGTATATCTATTGCACAACATGCCATACAAACCTGTAATATTCAACTCAGTTAAAAATAACCGTACGCTTACCTAATTCAGCAGGCTTCTGGACTCTATCTACTGAGCTGGTAAGCAGACAGTGCGATAATGAGAGTCACAAGTATACAGAGAGAAGAGACGTTACTAAAAGCAAGAAGACAGAAAAAAAATTATTCTCTATTTGTTCTCTCTCTTTTGCTAATCAAGAAGTAATTACTGTCCCATAGTAATTTATGTATGATGGTTTAGATTATCTTAAAAATGGAGGTGAATATGGAAATTAGAGTGGAATTATGAAAAGAACTGTAGAATTTTTTCCCACCAAAGTGACAGATCTCTGGTTCCTCAAGAGCAGAGTTACATGGCTGTTAAAACTCCCACCCTAAGCCTAGGACAGGATTCTTTCGTAGTTAAGAAGCAGCTTACTATGCACATGGTTTCCTTAGCTACAACAGGTCTAGATGACACCAGGCAGCGTGGCTGAGGCAGGGAGAACCAGAACTCCAAACCAAACATCATTATCTTCCTGAGCTGTATTTGGAGAGCATAGTTCCAGGGAAGACCTGAACACAGTAAATAAAACTGTTGTAGAAGTGTCAAAACCACAAAATGAGATGGAACATTTGCTTAACACCTTTACTGATAAGATGAGAACAAGCATAGATGAAGGCTGGAGTAAAGCGCTGAACTTCCACCAGGCTGCCTTGACGTTACCGAGCTGCAGTGATAAACAGGATGTGTTTTCTCCAGTTAAGCTGCTGCCATGCTTCTATCCTTTATCTAAGCAGTTTACTAGGCCCACCTTGCTGATAAGGAAAGGTTAGGGTGTTTTCACCAGGCCTTGGATGGTGGGACTGTCAGCACTCTGGCCACATGTGAGTCATGGCCATCAATACAGAGCTCTCTTCTGGTGCGAGATGCTGGCAGCTTCCATGGCTCCTTGCTGCAGAAACACCTCAGCTGGCGCACAGAGTCCCTGTCCACCCATGTCCCCGGAGCCACAGCCTGGCAGAGAGAAGGTCACTGGGACAAGACAGAAAATGCTGATTGATGCTGGCCATCAAACAGAGGGGCCAACAGCTGTAATGGGCAAATCAACTCCTTATTGGGGTGCACTGAGAGTGCAGCCTGGCAGCGTGCATTGCTGCTGAGCAAGCACTGGGGGAGCGTGGGGAACCAACACGTCTGTGGCAGCTAAGCAAGCAGAGGGTTTTGTTTCAAATGGGATACAAACATCTCCCTGGGTGACTAGGCTAAAGCTGGTCAACCCAGATGGAGGGAGCTGATACCGGACAGTTGCTCAGTAGCTGGTGGGAGCATGTGCATACTGAGTCTGGGTGTGGAGACAGGACAATCGATCGTCATGAGCTACAGCGGATACTACCTGGTCTTCTCAGTGAAAAAACCTCTCACCCTCAGGTGAGAGAGTCTTCTAGGACCAGAGCAAGGTACATTATCATATCAATGTAGGGAGATCCATCCATCCATCCATCCATCCATCCATCCATCCATCCATCCATCCACTTTGTGCTTGCTCTCCAGATACCAACACACTTTGCTGTGAGGGCGTGCCAGCACAATGCCTTTCAAAAGTGCTTAAATCATCTTTACCATTTTTTCCTTTAATGAGCGATTTCCTTTTGACCTGAGGTTGTGAGACAAGTTTAGATGTCTTAAGCTCCTCATACTGTATATGAGTGTAGGTGGGTGCATGCAGAGTGTCAAAGACATTTTTACTGAATTGTTGCAAAGGCTGAGTCATTTCTTGGTTGACACGTTCTATTTTTTATGAAAATGGTTTTGCATTTGTACATCGTGTCTGTCACATTAGTTGTGGTCACAGTTATGTATCATGGATTAATCTCTCACATAATCTTATTTTCTGTTGTTTGGTACCTAAAAATCTATCAGGCCAGCAGTCAGCTTAAGCAGACCCCATGGGCTCTGCCAGTGGTTGTTCAGGAGCATTTGCAAGAAACTTCTTGCAGAATAAATTGCTCCACTCAAACATCCTGCCAGCTCATAAAGAATGGTTTAAATCTTCAAAACTTGGCACTTTGCAACCCTTCCAAATATTTTTCTGATTATTTATTTCTCAACAGCGCCATTTTAATGTAAAGCCGAACCCAAATTTGAATCTTGATAAAATCTTTATCTCTGTGACATTTTAAAGCAATGAGTTCCAGAGCCACAAATAGCACATTTCTGTTGCTATTGTTGTCAAACTTCTGACAACCTCTTGCTGTGTAGCAGCAGAGACCCGCACGTGGCTTTGAGCACCAGGAGCAGGGACCTCCATTCGCCAGTGAATGCTGGCTCTGTGAGCCAGGCACTAGGGGAAAGCAAGGCTGCACGCACCAACCTAGCTTTGGACACGTTGACTCACACGGAAATGACATGGGGGGGTGCTGCGAACACTGAGTTCAGGTCACACAGGAAACTGTGGCTAGCTTTAAAATGTGGTCAAAGAGCAAAAATCCCCAACCCCAGACATTCATCAAGACTTCACTTGTGCAGGCAGCAGCTCGTCGTGAACATGCCAGCACGCTCACCGAGGGCAGCCTGTGCAGCACATGATGCCAGCAGAGCCTTAGGCATGTTTGTGTCTGGCAAGAGCCAAAACACTCCTATCACAAAAAACTCCACTTCTATCACAAAAAAAAATCGGTAGATAGTGTAAATTTCACCAGTGTTACGGAATGTCTCTGGCTGTGGGTCACTGCTCAGGATGTGAATAGGAGTGGAGTGTTTCATTGTTATTTTATTAATTTTTTTTTTAAGAGATTTTCTGGAAACCACTGGAATAATTAGAGGGTGCTGTCTTAATCACTGATCTTGGTAACCACAATCCATACCACATGTTTGGCCTCAGGATCAGTTTATTTCTGCTCTGCATCACGTCTGTACAACAAAGCATGAGAACCAATATTGGTTTTGTAGTATGCTCAGGTATGTTGGTCGAATATCAGAGAAGCTGATGGAGACACACTGGAGTAAGTGAAGACAAAGCAATCGATCAAAACCCACCAAGGTCTCATAACACACAAGAAATAACACACATAAATATGCAAAGAAAGAATAAATCAGCCAGGCATTACCAACAATTTTCCCTAGTGTAAATATACTTTATTATTTATGACAAACTATTATTGTCTCTTCTGACTCTCTTATCCTGCAAAACACGTACATGAATAAGCACTCACTCTCTCTCTTCGCATGTGTATGTGCAGATACACAGATACCTTACTGGAGATCTGCTGTACTTGCATGAAGAGGGTGAAGTCCTTTACCTTAGATGTCCATTTCAGGCACAGATTAGTGGTGGCAAGAGAGTAGCTGAGGGAAATATTACAGAAGGTGTGGGCTTTCTCCAGGTTTCTTCTGGTAACATATTCCTTTATATAGCTAAAATGCTGCTTCTAGATGCTTTCCATCCATCCCTAAGTTCTCCACTGTATGCTGCAAAATTGACAGACGAGGCCGAGGAACGCAGTGTTTTGCATTTATTTATGTAAAGAACAAGTAGAAATTTAACTACTAGAAATCCGCATATCCCTGTGTATTTTAGTGGAAGTGTACTTATTTGTTTCCAAAGAAGGTGCAGCTTAGGCTGAGGAGCACAAGAAGCATTTCGGGGAGCAGCATGTACATTCCATTAAGAGATTTTAAAAATTGTATTTCAGATTTGTGAAGGTGACATGTAAATGGCATTGCCATGTGGAGTTTCATGACACATATTAATACTTTTCCTTTTGAGCTCCAGAGTAATATCCTCCTCCTGGTGGGAAACAAAGAGTAATACTTCAGGCTCTTTAGAGATGAGTGAAAAGATCTCTGCTAATCCCACATGCTTCATGGTAATTTGCTGACACAAAATGACAACCACAGTTGTACATAGACCTGGAAAGGACCTGATGATGTACTTGTGCACAGAGCCACCACTCTGCCTGAGCACAACCTCAATGCAATGTAAAAAACAGATGTGCATTATGCAGATGGTTTGGCTGAATTGGAGCAAGAAGAAAAAGAGTTTGTTTTAGGAAGAAAATGTCTTTACCATTGTGGGTGTACGGGTCAGAGTTCTGTACTGGATAAGCATCCTCAGGAAAAAGTAATCATAAAAATCAGCAGCACAGTATGCATATTAGCAGAGAACTAAAAGAAATTACATAAAAAAAAAGCTGCAACTGCATATAACTAAAATGGCCTAACACAGATGTAAGTATGGGGCTCTGCACCTATTTTGTTTTCTTTGTAGAGGAAAAACACACTTTGCCGTGCAAATCATACAAAATACTGCAGAGAACTTCAGTTTGGAAGAAGATTTTAAAGTATATAAAATCTTTGTATCTATCTTTGCACATGCTACAGTAAATATATAAACACGCACACACAGATGCAAACAGGGGACTGGGAACAGTGTGTTAAAAAGGACAGCACCAAGCTAGGCAAGCAGCTTCTGAAAAATCAACACCTAACCCTCATTTGCAAACTCTGTTTGCAGCATTTGTATTTTGGTGGAATACTAGGAACTAATTATACTGAATTTGATTTTGAAGCTTTCAGGCTAATATTCTCCCCAAGGTATTATATGTGTCAAGGAAGGCACATTTGCCTAGAGAAGAGTGTTAACATGACTTGGCAAATCTCTACATAGTGACATGCAGAAGAAATATTTGCCAGAGAGGGCTCTGAGGCCCATGACCACCTGCCCCACTGTCTCTGCCTGGATGCAGCCCAGGCCAAGGCTGCTACAGGAACAGGAGCTGCGGCCACAGCTGGGAAGGCAGCTCCCCACAACTCCCCCTGCTGAGGGGAGGTTGGCAGCAGATTTGCATCCAACTGGAAATCTATATTGCTCCAAATCATAGTTCGGTACAACTAAAACAAAGGTTGTTGGATTGTGTTGATGCAGGCAGAGGCTGTTAAAAACTTTTCTCTCCCAACTCTGCTCCCTCCCTTTGCAGAAGTCATCAAAATATACATGGCTTAGTGCAGCATTACATGTCAGAGAAGACTCCTACTGTGCTCCCAGCTCATTATGAACAACTGGGAGGTCTCCAGCAGTCTCACATCAGATATTTGCTGCAGCTGTAGAAGAGTAAAAGATATTTTTGCTGACCCAGGTGGGTTAATACAGGTAGGTGACTTAAATTGAAACCCCACCATATCCTCAAATTTAAGAAGAGGCCTTTACGGGGAACATGGTGATTAGAAAATTTCAGAAACAGCAGTGTTTCTAAATAATTTAAGACAAAAGGAAGAATGACTGAGTAGTAACTTCCCTGTACATGTAAAAAAGCTCTAGCTGTAAACTTAGTGCTGTGCATTTAAGGGTGGCATCCCAGAAAATGAAAACAAATTGGGATGATGTCAGTAGGCACTGAGAGAATTTAAATCTGTGTTTCAGCATGTGGAAGGGAGATTGCAGAAGGCAGTGGGATGATTCATCGTTGAAAAATCAGAATTTACAGCAGATAATATGGAGTCAATAAAAATAAAAAGACAGAACAGCACCATGTGTAATATGACACATATGTGCACAGCTGGTTGACTCAGCCCCAGAAAAGCCTAGGACAGATCTGGGAAACTGAGTATGTGCAGCTGCTGCTCATACGTGAGTCAGTCTGATCTATCCCTCAGCTGCAAAGTGCCCACCACCGGGGTATCTATTTACAAACAACAGAGCTCTGACACATACATGCATCGACCTGCTTTATCTGAATTGCTGCCCAAACCTATTCATTTAGCTGCCTACATCTAGCTGACTTACCCATCGGCTTTCTCAACATGGTGCAAAAGATCCAAGGGACACAGTCCTTCTCATGTGTGTTGGCAGATACTCTTTTTTCCAAGAGTATCTCTTCCACAGAATCGGCACACCAGCCATGTCCATTAGTTTGGCACCTTTTAAGACCATTCTCTTGCAGCTTGTCCTCAAAGACCTCCACCCCCAGTAACAAAGACTCTAGACCTCTGAATTTTATAACCATAAAAAAATTGAATGCATAAGATCACTTAAGACATTTTGAATGGGACTAATCCTGGAACTGAAGCCTCAATTTTCATCCCATATCTGCCAGGCTTATTCTGTGCCCAGCAGAAAATTAGTAGCTGAGACTATATCTCATTTTCCCATTTTTAAAACCTATAAGACCAGGTACTTTCTCCAAGATTCCAATAGTCATGTGTACTGAATTAATCTCTTCAGAGGTGGCAGGACAAACATTTCATATGAAGAAAATCCTCTGCATCTGTTTAGCATTCATCCATCCAGAAAGATCCACTCAAGAGACCATCACACTCTGAATTATACTGATAAACATATGTCAATCTTACAGGATCTGGGCTTCTAGATTTATAAAATGTCAACTCTTCATAGCAAAACATTGATGTTGCACTTAAAAGAGAAGTGCGATATAAAGGCTGTCATTGTGTTGGAATATTCTGGATTGAATCTTCCTGCTGGAAAACCCACCTGCCTCCCCAGTGCCTTTCTCCATTGTGCAATATGATGCGGTGTATTTGCTGCCTGGCCCCTGGCTGCAGAACTAAAGTATAATCTTTGCACCAATTTGTCAAGAAGCTGGACAAGTTTGTTTTGTATTCCCCCAGTCTGTATTTAGTCCACTTTGTCCTCAAAAGGAGCCCTGTCCATACAGATATATATTTATAAAAACACCCATTCGTTTTGTAAGAGAACATTTCGAAGCACAGTCATCTCTGTAAACACTCAGAACAAAAACCCGTTGGTATTGAAAGCACGGATGCCAGAGCAATGAAAGAGACTCTTCTTTATCTCAACATGACCCTTTCTCGTCTTTCTATCACGCACTACCGAGCTGAGCTGTCTGGTTTTATGCACGACAATGCACCACATATCATTACTGTTAATCAGGGATAAGAAATGTGATAGAAAAAAAAAATCTGATCACTGCAAGCTGATATTTCTCATGCAGTCTGATTCCAGAAGCAAAGTCTTGATCTGTTTGTAAACATGCAGATTTCTTTTTGCATTTTTGCATTTTAATATTGAACATAAACCAAATATTGAAACAACAAAAATGACTGAAATTACCTTGCTTCATAAAATAACATTTTCCAAGTAGTGTAATTGCTTCTGAAACCAATCAAGCTTTATAGAACTCAGAATACTAAACTTTCCCTGTCATCTATTTATACATTTTTAAATAACTTTTCAAATCATCCCTTTGTTCAGTATACTGAGGACAAATCTACTGAAGACAAGGAGAGGCATCCTGCCCTCAGCTCTTCTAGTCTGCCTGATTATAAGACCAATGAACGCAACTGATTTCCTTTCCGTTTACACCAGTATCAATGAGCTTATGACTTGGCCAAAGAATTAAATAATTGTGTCTCAACAGAAAATCGGTAACTAGAAATATTATCAAAAGAAATCTGATGAAAGTTGTTGCCTGATCGCTCTTTGCTGGCAAATAAGTAATGCTATTTTTTTGAAAACATGTCAATTGAGTAATTTCCTGGCTGATGCAAACGCCTTGTCCCACATTGGTGGTGTTTTCTGCCAGCACAGAGAGTCCAAGTCTGGAATGAAGATAACCAAGGTGACCTAAAATTGTGCCCTGCATGGCCTAGGTAATAGACAGTATCATTGGTACTAACATATTGTCAGTCCATTCTTCTGGTCTGCAGGGGATGGGAGGAGAAATGGTCATCTCCAACGCTCCCTGAGAAATGAGAGATGGGTCTTGTTCTCTTTACTCTCATAGCGTGGGTATGAGGCCAGAAAGATTGAGAGTCTTGTATAACATCCATCTTTTTCTGCATATCCTTGGGTCACTCTCTTCTTTACAGCTTTACACGGAGCAGGTCAGCTATGAACTCTTTTCTAAGAGCAAAATGCCTTCGGAAGCCAAAGGCCACTTCACTATGTACAAACATGTGAACACCAAGTAAGAGATTAATTACTTGGGTGATGCTTTAGCTGATTTGATTGACTGTTGTATATTTTCCCAGGGAAGAAGAGGACAAAGTTGTCATTCATATCCCCATCATGCATGAGGTTGGACAAATCTCTTCACCTATTCGTGGGTATGTCACAGAACCTCCGAGAATGGCATCCTCTTCTTAAATCAATGTTAACTCTTAAATGAAATGCTGCCCTATCAGTGCACAGTGCATGTGTCGTCCAAGCTCAGCCCAGAGGTTTCCAGCTGTTTGTCTGTTGTCATTTGGATCCAAGTTTGGGGCCCTAGAGAACTGAGTGTGTGGCACTCTGTTCTTCAGGAAAATTATCTTAGTATGGTGTATTGACGGCTGAGGTGAGGTGGTGTATTTAGTCCAGGAAGCCAAGGATATTCAAAGCATCTGTTCAAATTTGAGCTAAGCCACATTTTTTATGGAGACTTCCCTCAAATAATATTACCCATTAAAAAATTGTGCAACCCCAAAGCAGTTATTCATTATGAGAAAAAGGTTACAGATCAGGAATGAAACTAAAGAAGAAAAACATAGTGTGTTAATGAAATAAATTTTAGTTCCAAGTCTTCAACAGTAGCATCTGTAGTTATAGACAACTCCTGTTTGGTTCATGACATGTTTCAAGTCCCATCTCAGGTACTCTTTCCTCTGAGCAGAAAGTGGGACATGACTCGGAATCTGCCCAGCTCCTCTGTCTGGATTCATCTCATGTAACTGTAGGCACTGAGCAGTGCTCCAGTCTCATCACCTTATACCCCCTGGAACTGAGGCGCTGCAGAGATTGGGTGGGCTGCACTGACCTCTCAAGATGTTTAATTTTGTTCATAAGCTTCAGAGTTGGTTAACCTTCTATCTTTGGCACGTCTTTGAAATGTCTAGAGATAACCAGGATGCCCTCTACTCAAGTAAACACCCCAGGCAAGGGTAGATCTGTCTGGAGCTAAGGCCCTAGCAAGTTTGTCCTACACCAGTCAGTGTGCAACAACTTACTATTCATTTAAATCAACGTGTGTCGAAACCAGCATAAAGACAGCACTGAGTGAAGCTTGGCTACAGTCTGGGAAATCCCCAGCTTGACGTAGCCAGCTCCGTGGACGTCAGAGACTCCAAGGGCTGCTCAGACCCACAGAGCAGTGTCCCACCGGCCTCACCAGCCATAATGGTGCAAGTACAGCCCAGCCCACCACCAGCCCTTTAGCTGCTGCTTAGCTGCACCCCTGATTGAAGGGTCTCGTTCCACTTTATGCTTCTTGAGGGCTGTGGCAGGCTGGGACCTTGGCTCCTAGCATGCCCTGAGGAAGTCTCATGGTTTACGTTAAAAAAATGGGAACTTCTTAAAACTGTTGCACTTCTGTTTAGGTTTGGGGTCACCACATAAAGTGTATGCCTGTGCTGCAAGGGTGAGGGGGGCCAGCTTTAAGACAAAAAGTTCCTATACACTGAATTGCCTTTATGCAAGTGCAAGAGGATTTGCCGTGTACCTTTACTGACTTGCGAAGCCAGTTGTGTTGATAGGGTCCCCAAACAAGACTCTGAAAAGCATCTCCGAAACGCTCCAGAAGACTCCGCTTCTCAAAAGAGGTCAAAGTCAATTGTGTCACAGCATAGCTGATTGCCAAGAGGCAAGAAATTAAAGTGAGGATAGAAGCTGTGTTCCAGCAGAGAGCAGAGCCGGCCGCCAAGCACAACAATATGTAGGCACCCTTCTCACTCTGTGCTAGGAGAGGAGAGCCCTGGCATCAGGGCTTAGTCCTGCTTCATTCCTTGGTGACTTTCTTCTTGTTGTTTATGGGGAGAATTTGCATATTCACACGTTGCAAAAATGGAAATTTAAGCAACATTAGAGCAAGGGAAGAGCTGCACACTATAGCCTTTCTCAAAGGGAGCCTGCTCACTGTCTCTCTCCCTTTCTCGCAAGTGCACATCCCCCATGCAGTAGCAGGAGTGACTTTCACATTTTACCATGACCCGTGAGTCTGTGCTGCAGCCTGCATAGGCTGAGGCTTAGGTCTTTGCTTGTGCTGTAAAATCCTTTGTGTTGGGTTCAGCGATGACATGGGCCAGTGATTACATCAGCTCCCCCAAGCTCCATTCCCAATGTGGACCTTTCAATCATTTGGGACTTGTTCTGCTGTAAGCTAATGAATCTCTCCAGGACACTGGATAATCCAGCAGTTTACCAAGTCCCCGAATGGGGTGCCTCATCCACCTGTCATATGCACCTTTTCTTTTGTGTCAGAGTGGGAATCAAGCTCCTAAGTTTGGTAAGTTTTTTTAAGGCTAACAATGTGAAGAGGAAAGGAGCAATCCAGACTACCAAGCAGAACTAGAACTGAATGAAAAGACTGAAGAAGAGAAAAATAAACTGATAGCAGAGCTTGAAAACTTGAGTCTGGTAAGGGCTAAGCTCTCCCTGCCACAGCGTCAAACTGTGTAACACAGGGCTGCCTCTGTCTGCACGGGGTCTCATCCAGCTTCATATATCTCCATTGCTCCAGTCATTCACTTAATAAAACAAATTAACATTATAGTACAACTTTGGTAAAAGAAGCAAGGTACTAAAAAGGACCCATTGCATCTTTGAGTCTTGTCCCCTGCTGTTGTTAGCAAACACTATATACAATCCTCATTCAGAACACAATCAGACCCATCAAAAACAAGCAAGAAAATCAGGGCTGGACACAGTAAGGGTCTGCAGGAACTGCTGAGCTGGGCAATGAAAAACCTGGTTTAGAGCCAAAGGGGAGCTCAGGTTCCTTCTGCAGTCAGTGGGGTTTAGCCCCTATTACCTATCCTGGCTGTCATTAAAGAAGCCTGTAAAAATGTGGGTAGTGGAGAACTGCCTCCTCCTCCTCTAGTCACGTTTAAAATATAGTGGCTCTTGACGAATATTGCTAGGGGCCTGGACTTGACAGCCTGCTGCAACTCCATGGTGAGGAACCCTTCAGGTGCAACCCCCCAGGACATCTGCTGGTGATTAGCACTTCTGATGAGACTCAGGCACGAGCAAAATCAGCAAGCTGGGGTCACAGTGCTTGGAGCTCCCAGTAGACTCTCAGTGCCTATGGGAAACTAGTAAACAATTTAGGCACTCCCAGCATTATCAGGCTTTCAAAAGTCTGTAGCTTGCAATTACAGTGTGCAAAGGGACAGTGTCCAATATGGCTCCAGCTCCTGTTAGACCCATGTTGTTCAAGACCTCTTTCCGCTGATTATAAACTTTATTCCTAATTGACTCATGGCCCTTTATTTCTTTTGCTGCCAGCTCTGTCCTTTGCTTAACTGGCTCCACGTTCTCCCTGGTGTTATGCCCTTGCTTTATTTTTAGAAAGCACTGGTATCCACTCTGGGATAAGCCAGCCAAGTTCCCCTTGTCCCCGACAGGATCTTGGTTCCCCTGCTCTGCTCAGCTCTTCCTGCCTGCACCTGTCCGGTCCAAGTCTGCCTTTTCTGAACAATCCACACAGTATTTGAGAGTAGATCTCATTTATGTCTAGTACTGCAGGGTGTTAATACTTGCTATTACTAAGTATTATGATTATTAATATTCCTGGTATTTTAGGATGCCATTGGGAGGCTGGACTGTCAAAACTGCCAGATTTCCCCCTCAAAGAATAGTTGTTTTTATATACTACTCCAACATCATGAAAATCCTCTTCGTGTTGCATAGCACAATTAAAAGCTCCTTTGACATCAAAGGATCCCTTCCATAACACACTTCATTCTCACGGGTAGAACTAACTCTTCCAAGAAAATAGTCTTGTTTATTTCTTCATTTTCTTTGCAGGCAACAAAAGCTGGAGAGAAAAGTTGCTAAATACAAAGCATATGAAGTTTTCCTACTGAAAACCAGTGACAAATTGTCTGACAGTTACTGGAAGGCACCTGCTGGCTCTTTACTATAATAGCAACAGCTCCTGTTGCTCCCTTTGCTCCTGAGCTGTGGTCTGGCAAATGAAGTCATCATCAACAAGCCGTGCAGAGAGGTGTGCAGGGGGATATATCTGGCAGCTGATGGGAGGAAGAGCAGTGTGAGTCAGACCCGCTTTCCTGGGGCTGAGCTTGTGTGCCCAACCAGTGCTGTCAAGCTGTAGGTAGAGGACAAAGGAGCCAGATCCCTTTGATAATAACTACAGTCCAGTTTGACCGTGGGATCTGCATAGCCTTATGGCTGGGAACTAGGAGCACACACTTCTTCAGCTGATACCAGCACAAAGAACAGAAATCTTCAACCTACCAACACAACCATGCTTGGGAAGAAAACAAGTCAGGACTGACATGGCAAGTCAGGACTGACATGGCAAGTCAGGACTGCATGGAAGCATCACAACAATTAATTCACGATGTCTGCTCAGGTACTGGGTTAGCCAAGATAACATCAAGTTGCTGAAAGGATTCACAAAGTAAATGTTTCATTGCTGCCTTGTTGAGCTCCTCTGCTATTGAAGCATGTTCTTTGGACACACAGCTCTTAGACCTGCAGATTCCTACCATACACAGCAGTCAGAAGAGCTGCTGTGCCTGATGAAGAGAGCAGTGATTAGGGGGCTCCACCACACTATCACTGCAAGCATAGACTGGACTGAAAGTGGCTATAAGCACCCTGAGCCTCCTGACCCCCTTGCATCCCATTTCCATCATTGGCTGTTAGCTCTGTTGTGTTCCTGGCTCCACACAACCGTACAACACTCAGAAAGAGCGAACCTGAAGAAACTTAAATGGACAAATTTCAGCCTTGCCTAGCACTTTTCTCAGATCATATAGGTACATCCCTGGCCCCCAGGACTATGGTTTTGATCATGGTTGGATTCTTTCCCTCCAGCTGACTGCGGATCTTACCCTAAAGCGGCACCAGAGCACATGCTTGCATGGGAGTGGTGTGGATGGGAGAGAGACAGCTCTGAACTTCTGTTTCCACTCTTTTGTAAGTGACACAGTCTATTTTTCTCCACTTACTTATTAGAGGAATAAAGTTGCAGTAGGCTCCAGACTGTTCAGTATTTTTCAGCAAATTGGTTGTGACCCCTGTAACCCCACACAAGCCAAGCAAGAAGCTTGTGATATGTTGAAATATTTATTACACTATAAAATGAATATAGCCTTGCTCCCTGACCACCCCCAGCTCCATGTTTGAGGTTAACTATGCTCTGTCAGCTTCTCCAAACAAACAAATCAGTCCAACAAGCTTTGATACTTTTTCTCTTGCTTTCATAATAAATATACAGGGGTCAAGGGAATATTTGTGTAGAATGAAGGCGGCCACCACCCAGTGGAGGCTGTTAAACACAGATACAGCTTGCAGAGGGATCATATGGTGTAGATAAATCCATTTGCGTTTTAATGCTGTATTTAAACACTTAGGTGATCTTTTAAGTAAATTCACTATTTACATACAGGCAAAGGACCTGTCTGTCACTGCCAAAGTCTAATCCTGCTGAGTTACACATACCTTACAGAAGGTGCATTAAATGCACCTTTTAAATCCATCTTAAAACCCACCTGAATTCTTTCAAACTTTCCAGGTCTTTGGGTTTTCAGTCCAGTCTCGATCTAAAGTGAAAATTCTGCACCAAAAGGTTTACGAACAAGAGCTATTTAACACCTAGTCAGGTCTTAAGCCTATAAATAGTTTATCTCTTGGCAACATATAGACCTTGAGCCATGAAAAGTCACTGGCTTGCTTCCACTATGAGGTCAAGTCTGTTTGAAGGAATAGCTTGTTTAAAGGACACAAAAGTCCCCACACAGACTTTAAAAAGCAAACAAAACAGAAAAAAAAAAATTGAACCAAAAAAAGTGATTGTCTTAAAACCCCATTTCACTCATTGGTGAGTGAAAGTCTCACTTTTTTCCTTATTGGGTCACTACAGACTCTTGCTGTATTCACTCTATTCATGGAGCAACACATTACTTAGTGAAGAGTTTTCCTCCTTTCCATCCTTATCACCATGTTTTCCAGAAACTGGATCCCCTGGGATTAGAAGCTGAAAGCCCTCAGTAGTAGAGGTATGAAGTCCAATACGTTTCCCTGACAAAACCTTGAAATGAAATCACTTCAGCTGCTTTGTTTTCTTACCTTTCCACGTTCTCTGAGTAAAACAGGGTTGTTTCCATTTGTTAGACATCCACCAGCATTTTACATAATTTTCTCACACCTCAGACTAGCTGATGCTTTCTGCTCGGAAGATGAAGCAGCAGTCTCCACTGTTCAGGAAGGGGTGGGGAAGGAGGTGTAGTTTTTTCCTAATGAGTCTGTTCTAAGGCTCTTCAAAGTTGCAGGGAAAGAACCCAAAAACATGAAATTACCACATTTAAAAGCCAGCGAGCACAAAGAGCTCCAATTTCTAGTTCTGGAATTCACGATTGTTGAGGTGATCTCCAGATGCAGTAGAGGGGAGCAAGCCGAGTGCTGAGATACGAGTGCTCCTAACTAGTTATCTTGAATCGATTCCCACTGCTAGACACACTCTTCAGCAGTGAGATGAGGCTGTTGGTGAGAGGTCCTGGTCCTTCATGGATTTTGTAATCCTTCATGGACTTTGTAAGGTACAGGCACTTCCTCAAAGGTCCGTGAGCAGTAAACATGATATCCTGCAAGAAAAAAATCTGTACTTCACCAGGATTTGCCCCCTGCCGTGCAAACAAAGGACAATAAAGTAAACGTGATAGATGGTAGGTGGCACCTATATCCGCTTTGTGGTCCATTTCCCTTGTGCCCTTCTACCATTTATTTGGAACACGGTGGGGACCCTGTGATGAGAGCTATCTTCAGGAAGCATGAGACTCTCTCAGCTACAAACCAGAACTTGATAAAGAATTTATTCATCCTGTCAGACAAATACAAAAAAGAAGCAGCATGACCTTGAAGCCCTGCTATGGGAACATGATACTGCAAAAATCTTCATGTTATTAAGCATGTTATTTATGGTTTATAGGGCGGTATTTAGGTCAACAGAGTCACACCACCTAAAACCCAGATTCTTTGTGGTGCCGAATACCACTTTCTTGGAAAAAATTATTAAGGCCCAGACTCACATATAACAGCTGAAGAGGGAAACATTTCTCCAGTTATTGTTGACTGTAAATATAAACTATATCCACCTCATTTGAACAGACTAAAAAAAAAATCCGTGTTGTCAAATGAGTGGTGTCAGTGGCCACTTCACAGCCTGGATTCCCTCCCTGTTGGAAGTCTCTCCTGGATATCAAGTGGGTTCCTGGAGGGGGACCAAGTGCAATCCAGGCCACAGTGATACACAAATGTGGTGACTGGAGCCTAATTTTGAGCCATATTTACAAATTGTTGCTACTGAATCCCATTTCTGTGGTTAAAAGATTATTCTTGATATTTTTTGGTTAAAACAATCATCCTTAATCATTATTTTAATTGGGATAAATTGAGAAAATATGCCATTACTGGGAAGAGAAAGCAGTCCCGCAAAACTGTGTTTTCTCAGATCATCAGCCTGGAACTGATACTTCAGGACAGGTTCCAAGGAGGCTCAGGTGGCACCCACTGGACTCGAGCTCCACCCGGGCAGCACTTCTCCAGGTGCTGACCTTTCTGCTTGGCAATTGCCAAGTGCTGACACTGGAGCTGCTCAAGGTTTACCTTGGCATTGGTGGTAAGAGAGGAAGGTGGCCCTGCCTGCAAAGGCAGAGCTGTGCAGCCCCTTGCAGAGTCTTGGTGCTTGTGGACCAGTTTAGCCTACACTTTAAGTCACTTGGACAGCCATTTGGAGACTGAAAGCCATCACAGCTGGTCACCTCTCTGCAACTGAGAAGCACAACGACAGGCTACCTTTCTGCTTTCTTCATCCGGATGCTGATGAGTGAGCTCTTCCAGCTTCAGATGATGGACAATAGCTCATGTTAAAAAACAGAGCTGGAGCCACACATAGCCCAGAAGAAAGGTCACTTCAGACATCAGGTGAACGGGTTGCACAGAGACCAGCTGGAGACACAAGGAGGAAACGGACAGAGACAAAAGCAGCAGTGTCATTGGGAAGCTCCCAAAAGAAAAGACGATCTCCCAAAGAGATCTGTACTGGGCTGGTTCCCTGCTCTGTCACTGCAGGAGGAATGGCTTTCCTGGGAACTTGGCAAACCTAGACTTCTGTGAGGGGCAGAAATTCATGCAGGGCTTTTGTGCCAGGGCAGAGCCAGGAACAAAGCAAGCTGCTGTCAGCCATGCCATTGCATACAGCCCTGGAAGGAGGTGGGATTGCTGTCAAACCTGGACATGGGGCAGGTAAGTAACAAACATGTCTTGAGCATGTCATGTGTGTGGCACTCCTCCACGAGGAGCACACACACCCCCATGGTCAGCTAAACTCCCCACAACTCACCCTGATCACCAAAGTACTCGGTGCTACTCAGCAGCGTTTCAGATGAGATCAGGAGTATCACAGCAGCAGCCAGTGTCTTGTACAAACAGTTAGGAACAAGGAGATCCAAACCGTTCCTCGGCTCTGCCAGCGAGTTACAAAGAGACTGGGAAAAAGTCACGTAATGCCATGCTTCAGCTTCCTAACAAAGAACATTATTTCTCCATCTCTAGAGTGTACATTAAACAACTGAGATACTGGGGGTAAAGATGCTAAAAAGGGCTATACATCATCAGCCGTCCATGCATGTATGTATGTGTGGAATGCACACTGCAGAAAGCATTGTTAGTCTCATCTTGCTGCCAGTCTGTAACAATAACAGTGGTGGATTAGGCTCCTTTTGGGTGATCTGACAACAGACAAATTATAAAGCCACAGCAGGGAGACTTACACTTCTTGGATGAGATATGTCACAACATGTTCTTCAAAGCTGAACTTTTCAGGATTCAGCCCTGGGAATGTAAACCTGAGGAGCAGAGTATCACTGGAGAAAGCCACAGAGCACGCAGTCTTCTAGGATAAACAAATCCACTTGGAGACTGCCTAAATTTAGCTATATATGGACATTTCTAGAAAGTGGGACCTGCAGTGGTTTTTCCATTAATATTTCAAGGGTTTTCTCCATCCTCTCCCAAGCCCTTTGTTAAAGTGGTTTAGCAGAATAATCCTGTCTTAACAGAGATAACAGAGACACAGAGAAGTGCTTGGAAAGAGGAGGAACCAGGAGAGGGGCCAAGAATAGCATCCAAAGATAGTTCCCACGCTGTTACAGTTTTGGGTCTAACTCTGACCCTTGCATCAGCTCTCTCAATCTCCAGTTGAAATCCTGGCCCTACTGAAACAAGACAAATTTTTTTACCTTTGAAAACTGAAGAGGAAAGAGGAAATTAGTTCAGCTTATTGACTCAAAACCCAGATCATGGACTTAATCTGCATCTATATGTGTTCTCTAGTGAGGGCAGGAAATCCTGAAGGTAGGCTATGTTAATAACAATAAATAATCCCAGTACTGTCTAGGACTAGATAATGGGGTACAGAAACAGACTCCTTTCTTCTCTTATTGTGATCCACTGTGCCTGCATTTCTGGATACAGTGTGTGCCTGCAAGGCGCAGCACAGTCCCATGATGAGATTTTGGTGAGGGCAAAGGCAGTGGAGAGCAGAGCTGTAAACTCAAATCCTGTAGGTTAGGAGGGGACTTGAGGCAATTAACGGTTTCCTCTCCTTTTCATCACCCAGATTCACTTCGGAAAAAATTCCTATCATACACTTAATGACACAGCTTGGAAAGTTGCAGTCTGGTTTTGGAGACCAGACTCAGTGCAAGGTGCTACAGAGAAAGCACAAAACAAGCTACCAGTGGGCAGTGGTGGAATAATGCAATGTGGTGAGAAAAAGTGGAAAGCACACACATGGCACTATTTTAGACTAATACACTGCTGCTTCAACAGATTAAAATTGTGAACCTCAACATTAGGCTAGCTCGTTTTCCTTAACTAAGTTTCTTATAATGCTCTTTTTCATTTTTCCTGCATATCCAAGCTTAGTAAAAATAGATGTAACTACTGCATAATAGAAACACACTGGTAATAAAGAAACTTAATGTTACACCGGTCATGCTGCGAAAGAGTGAGATCAATGTATATTTTGGTGCACTATGATTCAAGGCATCCACTTAGCAATTAGTGCAGAACTCCTCATTTAAGTTCCTTGGGAAAAAGAAGAGGTTACAAAATGGACAGAGTATTACATACTGAATCACCATGAGAACAGTGATGAGTGATGCTACTGGAATCACTCAGTGCCAAAGCCATATCATGATTCTTCAGAGCCTTTCCAGTGTGAGGCCAGTGAAGTTCAGGGGCATCTGAGCTCTTGTCCTCCCCACCCTATTTCCTCACTCTATCCAACTCACTTTGCCCATGAGGTTTATACTAGTCCCCATAAACTGTCCCTGAACCTGGAGTCAAACAAGGTTGCACTGAATCCAGCCCTCACTCCCCTCCCATCAGTGCACACAGCCCCGTGCCCAGTCCATTATTGAAGGGCTGAAACCATCCAGCAGCTCCAAGAGTACCATTGGCCAAAAGAGAAGGGTGGGGGGCAATTCTCTTTCACTCATCCTTTTTCCTACACTCCCTCCCCAATGACAAACCATCTCTGGGGGGCTCCTCAGTTCTAGGGTGGAGGAAGTAGGGGAGAGCAACAGGAGCAGAGGCTCTCCAGAACCAGATGATGTC
>NW_010396557.1:34873-35160 GCF_000710305.1 Buceros rhinoceros silvestris
CATCACAGATCCCCTGATACTGAGGCAGTACTTTTGTACCGGTCAGTAACACACACACTGCACTGTTTTATCACAGGGTCTGTCACTCAGTGTGAGGGGTGATTCAGTACCTATAAACACAGGGTCTCTACCAACTTATGCCTGGTGAATGTCTTGCCCAAGATTTCCAATGTCGTAACAGCATGTTCCATCCACAGTTCTCCTGCAGGCTGCCGAATTTCTATATTAGAACAAGCTTATACTGTGTTCTTATACTAGCATATATATATATACTATACATACTATAT
>NW_010396558.1:0-2501 GCF_000710305.1 Buceros rhinoceros silvestris
AACCTCGCACTCTCACAAACACTCGCAGATTCAACCCAAAGACAGAACCATATGTGCCCTGGCCTGCTGTCCCAACCCAGCGTCAGCATCGCTTCACCCAGCAGCAAAGTCTCGACTTGAAAAGAGCTGAGTCCCGTGGCGGCAGAACCGCCTCGCTGAGGAGGATTCACTGGCCGCACACCGGGGCCGGTGACAAGGGGGGGACGTGGCCCTGCTGCTCACGCTGCTGCGGCAGGCGCCGTCAAGGCTCAGGGCTGTCCCTGACTAAGTCATTGCTGTTCTCACTGCCGCCCGTTCCACCTGCTCAGGTGACTGAGGTTCAGCCACGGGCGCTCCCCCACAGCCACCGAGCACCACTCTTTGCCAGCAGCAGTTGTCAAAGCGTCGTGGCTATTTCAAATGAACGCTGCGCATCCTTCCATCTGAGCATCCTGGCCGTGCTTAAACCGCACCAGTCACGAGTTAACACCATCCACTCCAATGCCATGAGAAACCCCCGCTTTGGTGACACTTACCAATGATGATGATGATGATTATGACAACAACAGCTATCAATATTGCCCACATCTGTGAAAAAAGCCATACGACACTTACTACAAGCCACGCAACAGCATTAACTGGCCCTTAGGGTACAGGAAAGCCGTCCCTGCGGGTCCCTCTGCACCACGCGCTAGTCTAACGTGGGAGTGAAGCTTCCTCCGTCAGCAAGGCCAGTTCACCACGACCCCTCGCAGACGGGCGGCTGCGTGCGCGGGCAAAGGAGCAACAGGTTCTTTTCCACGGTGCCCCCACGCAAAGCCCGTCTCGAGGGATGGCACCAGCCAGAGAGAAGCACTATTAGACGCCGGTTCTACTCGTACCCTACACCACGTCTTTCACGGTCTCTGTTGCTCAATGAAGATGATTCCAACCTTTGCCGACAGCGACAAGTGCAGGAGTCGGAGGGGTCTCCTTCTGCTTTCTAATAGCTCCTGCACAGTAACTCAGTCGATGGCCCGTCTCCTCCTGTTCCCCAAAGCCCCAGATTACCGAGGTGTTTCCCTCTAGCCCGTACCCTCTCAGACAAGGTCCTCCATCAGGCAGCGTGGCTGGTGATCCAGTTTTCAGTTACTTCACCTAACCACTGTGCTGTGTTCTAAAAACAGATGCTGCATTTAAGTAACATTGGCTAAAATCACCTTCGCTTCTGCCACTGGAGATGCCGACTGTAACAGCGGGAGCTGCGATAGTGCACAGTGTAAGCCCACAAGCCACGGTTACCTTACAGTTCTTCCACCAGTACTTTCTTTTCAGCTTGGCTGCGCTGGTCTCAAACTGGGACGCTCCTGCTTGCAGCGCGTCAGCACGGTCATCCAGCTCCGACAGCTTCTGATCGCGCTCCAACACCTTGTCCACGTTCACCCTCATGATGTCAACAACCTGCATCAGTTTAACGCTTACAGTAAGTTATCGGTTGTATCACCCACTGAGGAACTTAGCTGCAGGCAACAGTCAGACCACACAGTACTCGCTGTGTCCTCAGAAGTCGGAGCTGTTGCTTTTCAGCATATCCAGTCCCAGGCTTAAACAAACCCTGACATTCACCTGCAGCGAAGCCCCTAAGAGCTACCCTGAAGTGTCAGAGTGCCATCAAACCCGGGAAATATTTCCTGGCTCGCTTCAGAGGGGTTGAGGCATATAAACACGGCTGACAGCAGCCACACGTCAGACACCGCTGGCCGCCAGCCTGGCTTTCGGACTCCCCAGAAACCCGGACACATCACCTGGCATCAGCCTCACTGCTGCTGGGGAGGGAAAAGCTTGTTCTCTGTTAGAACAAAGGGTTTTACCTTGACTTGTGCCAATCCTCAAGCACAGGGTCAGCAGATAACGCCTGGGGACTGACAACTCCCCTCTGCTCCCCTTCTCCCGCTGAATGCATTTTTATTTCTTTTAACCTTTGCACGAGCTGAGATGGCACAAGTGCAATACGGCAAACAGAGGGAGGCTGGGCTCCCCCTCCACTACACAAAGGGGAAATGGCTTTGGCCAAAACATCCCTTCTAGTTACACAGGTTTCCTGAAGGACAATGATGACACCGCTCTCCGATTAGAACTTTACCTCATCGACTTGGTGCTGGGTCTGCTGAAGACGACGGTTACTGCCCGCAGCCATGTTCGAGCTTCCAGGGACGCTGGCCGACCTGCGGCGGAGAGAGCAGTTGTGATCCTGTTCGGCTGTGGCCAGGCTGTGGTGTGGTTTTATGCAGCTACGCTTGGAGTACACATGTTATCTGACATTCCTGAGGACAGGGAACTCGGACATCAGGAACCAATACAGGGCGGTTCTTTTGGAACACGGCGCAGGAGGAAGCACGGGAAGGAAAACGCATTCAGGACACACAACGGTTTACCCGTGGTCAGTTCCGAATTCATGACCTCCGGCAGCCAGCTCTTACCGGCCGCAGCACCCCGCACCTCTGTAACGGGTGCGGCGGCGGCCGCACAAACTCCCCCCAACC
>NW_010396558.1:2562-3015 GCF_000710305.1 Buceros rhinoceros silvestris
GCAGCCCCCCGCCCCTCTGAACGGGGGGCGCCGGCCGCTGCACATACTCCTCACATCCTTCCCACTGCTTCTCCAGGTTTCTGTCACACGGCTCGAGAAACATCTCTGCTCCCGTTTGCTTCCCCGTGCTCTCACCTCTCCAGCACGAGCAGCACACCGCGCTGTTCAGCGTGTCCCGACCCTCGGCAGCGCTGGACCCGAGCACTGGCTGCATTTACACGTGTGCGCGCTGACCTGCGGCTCACACTGAGCGGGACACGAGCAAACCCGGGAGCTGCGGCCAGGCTCAGGCGCGCTCCGCGACCTACACAACGCGGCCGAGCTCCGCTCTGGCGCACCAGCCGCCCTTCACGCTGCTCCGCTGCTGGCCCCAGGCTGCGGAGTCTCGGAAGCGAAGCCTCTTCCCGAGAGCAGCAGCTCCCAGCACAGCAACAAGCCCGTCAGTCCCGGAGC
>NW_010396559.1:0-2765 GCF_000710305.1 Buceros rhinoceros silvestris
GCTGCTCCGCCGCCTCGCACGATCCCCGACACCAACTGCCCCGCCCTGCTTGTCACCGCTTTCGGTTCCTCCTTCCCTTCGCTTCTTTCTGTTTCTATTAATCCTTTTTTCCCCTCCATATTTTTCCTTGTTGACTGTTTGTTGTTTTCTTGCTTAGATTCATTTCTTCTTTTCTTTCTTCCTTATTAGGTCTTCTTTTTTCCTACTTTTCTTTTTCTAGTTTCTTGTGTTCCTTCTCTCTCTGCTTTCTTCTCTTTCCTCATCTTCTTTCATCTCCTCCTACTTTTCGTTCTCGTCCGGCCGTCTCTTAGTCTTTACTCCTCTCTTCCTGCTTTTTCCATCCTTTTCACTTCTTCACCCCCGCTGGCAGCTCCTCAGTCGCCTCCGGCGCCGCGGGGGAGACCATCAAAGACGGAGCCATCAGCGCCAATTACGGGGCATCAGCGCCGGAGCGCAGTTCCCTAACCGAGGGGGAAGCTATTAGGGACAAAGTCAGATCCGCGTCTGGAAGTAATGTAACGGGATGGGCACCTCCTATATCGTCTCTTTCATCCCTTTCTCTTTTTTATGCCTAGCTTTTTTTTTTTTACTCGCAGTCTTTCTTTTTCCTTTCCTTCTGCCTTTCACTTTTCCCCTCAGTTTTTTCTCTTTCTCTTCTTTTTCCTTGTCTTCTTTCCTTATATCTGCCCTCTCCTTTTCCCCATCCTATCTTTGCCTCCCCTCTTCTTCTGTTTCCCCCCATGTCTTCTCTGTTGTTATTCTCCTCTATCAAAATGTCTACACCATACTCACAGTGAAGGACAGACATGCCCTTTGGCAAGAGCTCGCATTCCTCTTCTTGACCACTCTTCATTTAAGCCTTGCCGAGTGTCCCTGAGTATCGGGAATGATGAGTCCTCCACTTCATTCAGTATCTCGAGACAACAATAACGGTAATCTCCTCAATTATCTCTTCATTCTTTCTTTCTTCATTGCAAGAAATCCTTCCTTTCCTTTTTTCTCTCCTCCTTTTTCTTTCCTTCTTCCTTCCTCTCTTCCATTTTCCTTCTTGCCCTGCTGTGCCCTATCTTCACAGCCCCTTCTCTTCTGCTTCCATCCTTCCGTCTTTTATTCATATTTCCCTCCACCTAAATGTTTTTAAAATAGCTACACCATGATCACCACGAAGCGCCAGCATGCTCTTTGGCAAGACCTCTCATTCCTCTTTCCTACCACGGTCCTTCCCTCTGCACAGGGAACAACCTTCCTGCTTTCCTACAGTCCATGCACCTGCAGCTTCCTCCCCGCTCTGGATGAAGGCCATACTCTTAACCTGCACTGCTCTCAAGGACCAAGCAACTAACAAAGCGAGGCAATCATCTGGCAAGGAACAGCTCTGCTACATCAGAAGAGCATCTACCGCCCTCAGAAACACAATGCCAAGCCCCAGGTGCTTGGATGCCTGTGAAAATAGGATATGTGAAGTCCAAACAGTGCAGGTGAGTCTCTCATTTGGGAACTCAAAACCATCACAGCCCAGCATGACAACCCTCCAGGAAGACTGGAAAAGCACAGGGCAAACACAGCTCCCGAGTACTCTTCATATACCTTGATTCTTCCAGCCTCGTTTCCACCTGCATGCTCAAAGCCAAGCTCTTGCCTTCCCTTTCAGGCAGGCATGCTCTGCCAGAACAACACAACAAGAACCTGGGTAGTCAGGGGTGTTACTGCCCTGGGAATAAAATGATCCACCCGTTGCACAGCCAAGAAAACTCCACAAGGGTAACACCATGGCATTGTTACTGAGAACATCCCACCAACACCCAATACACCCACTCGGAGGTTGTCGGAGGTTATCATTGTGGTCCCTCCTCCACACGTGCTTGCTGCCACCTGCTCACACTGTGGCCAGAAGCAGTAGGAAAGGAACAGGCGCAGGCAGTGGTGTTTTGCTGCTTCAATCCAGGCAACATTCTCTTGATCCAACATGAAGACACCATGACTGAACAGGAAGAAAAGTACATCTGTCTCTCAAACTTACCCTCTTCAGCTACAAGCAACTTACCTGTAGAAACTCCAGTTGCTTCTTCAAAATCAAAATAATTGTCAGGACAGCAGAAATGGTTTTAAGGGATATTTTCAATTAACATTATGAGACATTGCTAGGGAAGCTGAACAGAAAAACATTTCTGATGTTCTGCAAAAGCCTTTAAATCACTGGGCAGTGCCTGGTGCTCACTTACACACTTCTATCAGAGGGAAGTTGGAGCGAGACCTGAAAGCTAAGGACATTCTGTCAACAAGCATTGAAGATTACACTCACCTCCTTACATCCCCTTACAAATCCTGCCCAAGGAGGAGAAAGGAACCATACACAAGCAGAGCAGGTTGAAGCGCTTCCCTCCCACAACACCTTTCCCAAAACAACAGGCAAAAGGTTCATCAGACAGTATTCAGCAGACTGCATCTCACCAGCTCTTATCCAACACATCTCCTGTCTCAATCAGGCAGCAGCACGAGCGACTGTCTCTGGTAGGAGATATTAATAACCTCAAAAGATATGGTGGGCATTTCAGTACCACACACTATCTCAAGATCCAGAAGGCCTCCAACTCCAGACCCTTGAAGCCTGGGAAAGGATCCTGGGCAGGAACGCTCTCTGCCTATCCTGCTTCACACTCCCTTCTGGGTATCTCTTTATTCCCCAGTCTGGGACATGAGTTACCAAGACAGGACATCACCTCCCATTCTCGTTGTCTTGTGACATGGCCCATGGTGTTTCCCTA
>NW_010396559.1:2891-4249 GCF_000710305.1 Buceros rhinoceros silvestris
CCCTACATTTCCATAGTGTTTCTACAACAGAACACCAGACTTGGGCTGCTGTACAGGGCTAGGCATTTCAGTGCACATATCAGAATGACTTAACACTGACAAGGGTATTGTCATATCAGTCCTAGCAAATCCACCTATGCAAGGGCACAAGTAGGGGAAGTTGGAGGCCAAAAAGACACACTTTCCCGCTCACTTTCCTTCATAAATCCTGCCTGAGGAGGACCAAGGAACCATGATGGCAATATCAATGGCTCTGGAATCTCCTGTAGATGACCACCACTAGACAAGGGGAGCAGACTGAAGCTGCCTGGATGTTTTGTCCCTTTCTACCAATTTCATCTAGAAACTGAGTTGTTACAGTTTCTGTCATCAGAGCTATGAGAGCTCTGATCCCAGTCCACACAGATCTTATTTTTGGACAGAAACACACCAGATGCTGAAGTGCAGTGATATCATGATGTCTCCTGGGTGGAAGACTTCGTACCATAGAAAACCAGAGCTGGGCTGCTTTGAAGGGTTTGTCCCTTCAAAGGTGTGTATGTCCCAGACATTTGAAAAAGCCAAGTCTGACAACAGGACACACCATCTCTACTGAGACCGACTCTCCAAGTACACAAATGAGGGAAACTGAGCAGACAAGGATTACACCCACCTTTTCACATGCCCTTAAAAAGCCTGCCTGAGAAGGAACAATGAACCATTAGGGCAACACCAATACCGGTGAAACCTCCTGTAGATGCCCACCACAATATAAAGACAGCAGATTGAAGTACTGTGCTCCCACAATGCCTTTCCTAAAACAAGCAAAAAAGTGCATTAGACAGAACTCTGCAGTCTGTGTCTCATCTCCTCTTATCAACACATTCCCTACATTGGGCAGGCAGCAACACAAGGGACTTTGTCTGGTGCGAGATATTCATAAACTCAAAAGACATTGTGGGCATTTCAAGACCACGCACTCTCTCAAGACATAGAAGGCCTCCAACCCCTGGAGGCTTGGAAAGGATCCTGGGCAGGAACACGCTGTGACCATCCTGCCTCATGCTTTCCTCTAGGCAGCCTCCATTCCAAACTCTGAGACACAGGTTCTCCAGACAAGAACATCATCTCCCATTCTTGACTTCTTATGACATGGCCTATGGTCTTCCCAAAGATTTCCAGTTCCTGCAGACAAGTCTTGCCGCTGCTCAAGGTCACACAGGAAATGGCCAGGCCATTGGCCAAATGGCTCAGTGCCTCTACCACATTCGTCTCACACTCTCCTGTGACTTCAGCAATCCCAAATGGAAATGTTACACACCTGGGAGCAACACGATTTATTGAGGTTATGTCAGGACAACTCTAATGGCAACAGGCAC
>NW_010396560.1:0-2760 GCF_000710305.1 Buceros rhinoceros silvestris
TATTTTTATATATATATATGTCTGTATTTTAGAGGCTGTAAGGATTGGGATTTCAGGGCACAGATACCCAAGGCTTTTGGAAGAAGCCCTGGGCTGTTTGGTTTTGGCAGCCTCACTGCTGCGCGGTCTGCTCAGCTGGGTTTGCTCCCCGGGGAGCTCCCCTGCAGACACAGGGTCGCACCAGCTTCTGGGTAATTAGAGAGGCTGTGTCAATAACGGCCACACCATACTGAACTGTCTCCTGGTTTCCATAGTGACTTTTCTGCCCATATGAGTAATTTTGGGCTTTTCCTTGTCACAATCAAAAACACAAAGCAAAAAGGAGATAAAACAGGCAATGTAACTCCTGTGCACCAAGCAGATGTCCCAGCTGGGACCAGCAGAGCTGCGCCCACAGGGGACAGCGCGGTACAGACATACCTTCTCAGGGCAGGGAAAATGCACCGACTTCTGTCTCCCGTTTCCTGGGGTACAAATCCCCAAGGGGCAAATTGTCTTCAGCTTTGTTGCCCACCTTGCCAATGGTATCTGCCCAAAGGACAGGCAGAGCCCGATCCTGACAGTATAAATATACCCCAAATAACCTCAGAGCCCAGGGCCCGGTAGCTGGGCTGCAGACCGGCACAGGAGCAGTGGTGGTGCTCTGGAGTCCATCCAGCCGTGACTCTGAACCTCAGTCATTCCCAATCTTCCAAACGGGAAAAAGCTTCAGAGAAAACCACTGCGACTCTTCTGACCTCTGATCTCTCTGCTCTTGGGGTTGGATTCTTGCTGCTAAGCTTAAGTTTGGGTTTACCAGTAGAGGTGATTCCCTCTCCAGCACAGGTCTACGTAGTGTCTTGCATGTATAGCGTGGTCAGTTCCGTGCTCCTCTGTTCTTCCCCGTTTGATGAGAGCTGCAGCAACACCATTAGTCCACCCTTGCACCAGTTAGTGAAAAAACAGCAGCTTGTGGTTCCACGTGGTTTAGTAAATTCCCATTCTCTAATTGCAGAAGAGACTCCACAGTCTGCAGAACAAAAGAGCAGGGTCTGGCGATCGAAGCGGTGAGTTTGGCCATGTGTGCTCTGTTTATTCGGTGGAGTACAGTTGTCAAATAATATGCTTCCAGCCTCTGTGAAGCGAATTAATTTTGTATCCTTTAATCAAAAAAACCCTTCTATTTTTCAAAACAATACCCTCCTTTCTTTCCCTGAGGGCCCTGCAGAGCATAAAGCAATGCACAGGAAGGAGAGAAATAGATGGAGAAAATAAACAGAGTGACAACATGACAAATCTTTATAATCTGGTAGAAAATTCTTTCTTTTTTTTATCGCTGTATGAATCTGAGCCTGGAGTTCTGTTATCTGCTGTGGTAAATAAGGATGAATTAATGTGGAAAAAAAAGTGTATTTATAGCATGAATATAGTGCTGAGTAATACAGTGGGTTTTGCTGCTTGGGAACACAAAGACCAAGTCCTATTCCAGTGAAACACTTTTGCAACCCTGCCAAGTGCATCCTGCTGACACATCCTAAATCCATCAACAACCAGGACCGTAGAATTGCCTACTTGGGAGTCAACTGAGACTCCAGGAACGGAAGATGGCGAGTAGATAATCAGTTTTTAAAAAGGAATGGTTTGTTTTACAGAAGACACGAATCAAGTGGAACTCCTTGTCACAGGATGCTGTGGATGCTAGAAGATGATGAAGTTCGAAATGAAGCAGGAAAAATTGAAGAAGGAAAACATCATCAAATCAAATACAATGATGGGGAAGACCAAAGGAGTTTGGGTTGAACAGGTCAGAGCCCCAATGTAGATAAGGCACTAATATCTCTAGGGCACCAGCTGTGAGCAGGATTAGACTGCACGGTGCCTAAAGCACGATGCCTTGGCAGTGCACTCTCTTCAGTAGTGGCTTAAGAGGGATCTTAGAGAAAACATGGCCCCAGCATTTCAGTGTTTCTTAGCAGAGGAGGAACCCAGTTTTTATCAAGCTCACCTTTCCCCGCACAGTCTTGCCTACAAGCCGTACGGCGTTTTCGTACCTGTTCTCTGTGATGAAGCTTTCCTAGGGCTCAGCCAGGTACAACTTGGTTTTTAACAGCCTTGTTGTCTCAGCAATCTCACCTGGATAGATACAAAAACCAAACACATCTCTCTGACTCTGGAAAGTCAGAAGAGAATGAAAATGAGTAGAATGGCCCCCCTACCTACGCCACACAAACTCCTGCTTTCTCAGGGGTGGTTCAAAGGAGCTCTTCTTCTAGTGTCTATCCCAGAGAACTAGCTAACAGGGCAAGAGAGGGAAAATTGGTTACAAGCTACCAGCTTCAAATGACTAGTTTTATGTACTGCAAATTCATAAACGAGGCTTGGAAATCTCCCTCTTACCCAGTGGGAGCAGACTCGTCACTGGGTTATGCTACTTTCTGTGTCATCAGTCATCCCAAACACTTATCTCATGGCTAAATAAATAGAGTTCGCGTCTTCAAGAGGTAATCACAGCAACATTTCAGCTTCCCTGTTCCTTCAGACCTTAATTCTGACCCAGATTATGGGATGCACTTCAGTAAATGCCTGATTTTCATCAAGTGCGGTAACTACAGTGGGACTTTCCATGTGCTGAGAATCAGGCACGCTCCTATCTCAGAGAATCAAGAGCTGCAATTTTCCCCTCGTGAAGGGAATGTGTGCACAGCGATGAGGCACACGCCGTTCGCAACGCTACCGCGTTTCGCAGGCACTTGAACCGGCGATCAGCATCGTAGCAGGAAT
>NW_010396560.1:2837-4777 GCF_000710305.1 Buceros rhinoceros silvestris
TGACGGCTATCTCTGCATGCTACCTGAAAGGAATTTATCTAGCAGCAGAATCCGTAAGCCTGAATTTCAGGCACTGTGTGAATATATCAGCTGCCTCAAGGCTGTCGAGCGCCTTCTCTGTTGCCACCAAGGCACCTTTAATAAAAAGCAGCTATAATGGTCCTTGCAGAAACACTGGCGTTGCTTGTGAATATGTGAAGATGCATCTCTGGACCTTTGCCAAAGGCCTTGCGACCAACTGCCCGCAAGGTCAGACGGCTGCTGGCTGAGGTGCCCGTGCCACGCAGGCATCAGATCAGGTCTGCTGGCCACAAACAGCAGAGGGAGAAGGGCTGGGAGGGCCAGCTGGTGCCAGCCCACTTCCCCCTGGCAAAATCACCTTCGCTTTGAGAGCGGCAAAGGAGGCCTCGCTACTAGGGAGCAAGGGGGATGTCAGAGCTATTACTCATTGCAATTATTTCGATGCTTAAAATTATGGATTAAAACTCATCCATGAGGTCTACAAAGAATAATAGATAATTCAGTCTACGCCCTGCATTAATTTTTTCAGATGAATGTCTCTTTTTATACCAAGCATATGGTGCACTAGATTCCAACTCCCATTGATAAAGACTCTAATCTCTGTAGTCTCTTTATTATATTTTTCCATTTTCTGCTGAGTTGGAAAAAGACATTGTACACCATCTGTCAGCGTCATCGTAACGCAATTTGCAGAAGTTTCAGCCCGGTACAGCGTTAGTAGCAGCTCGCTGTTCTCCTCCAACCTGGGTTCTTCTGGAAGCGATACAGCCCCATTAAGCTGTTACCTCACAAACGAAAACTGCATCTTAATGACAATGTGCAGCATGTTAATGACAATAACGCAAATGAATCTGTCTGCGTTTGTAGCTACTATCCCTAACCACCCTATTCATGAATATATGGTAATTAAGCTATTATTGCAAATGTAACTGTGTCAGCATTGCTAAACTGAGGGCTGTACTGTAAATAAAAATGGGGTCATAAAAAAGAAGGCAATAAAAAGATAATGGATAGAAATACTAAGGACAAGGTAGCTGAGCCTTTGCACAAGCAAAAGAATATATTTTAAAGGCTCCACTAACGGATTTATTTTGATGCCATGGCTTGAAATTGCAGATAGATGCCGATACATTAAAAATTTGTTCTTTTTGTCCTCAAATGCAATATTAAATCCCATGACACTGGCAGGTTTGTGATAAAACTGGTAAGTGATCATCAGAGTATTACCCTTCCATTGTGGCTCCCTCTCTGAGCTCATTAATGACTGTGGAAGGTACAGAAAGCTGACTTAACAGAGCCCCTTTTGAAAAGTTTGCAGTAGAAAAGTGAGAGGTGCTTGTTCCCAAAGAGCAATTTGCAGCCTGAACTATGCAAGGTCTGGGCTTTTCTTCTCTGGTAAACTCAATCCCACTGTATGCTTTCTGCTCTCTTGTATCGTCGCCAGTGCAACCACTTTTAAAAGGTGAACAAAATTATTCCCATATGAACAATCCTACTTCCAGTAAATAGAAGAGAAATGAGATGTTTGCAGCAGGAACAGGTTTGTTACACAAGTGTGAATCATAAGAAATGCCACCAAAATCATTATGTTGCTTAGGCTCAACCTGCATGTAAATGAAATCAGAGTCTGGCCGTAGGTGACCACCCCAGGGGTACACCATCACTCTTGCTGATGGGACCTGGACAACCACCATCCCGCTTCAGTTCAAAAGACTTGAGGTTTGAAGAGATGAAAAGCAAAAGTCCTGAATTAAAACAGATGTCCTTACTGAGGGGACAGAGAAAAGATGGGAGTGGTTCCGTTTGGGGCAGGGATACGCAGACTCACAGAAAGGAGGACGGACAGTCAGTCGTGAGCCACATACGGCACACGCTGCATTGGCAGGGTGTCCTGAGTCCCGAGGTTCAAAGAAGGGCAA
>NW_010396560.1:4962-9771 GCF_000710305.1 Buceros rhinoceros silvestris
TGCACGCAAAGAAAGCCACTGTCTGCGATTAGTGTGAGAGACACATGGTGGATGAACAGCACTGGGGACGTCACACAGTGAGATTTATCTGTAAAGTGAGAGTTTTCTCCGCTGTATCAGATAAAGGAAGTTTCTGTTTCTCTAAGGGATCTAATCCCTCCTGCTCCAGCTCAGAAGCCGATCGCCAGCAGAGATTGGAAGATGCTTTATCCCCAGGCTGTTTATTCCACTTACATCCACAATGTGGTTTCCTGCCTTTTTTCTCCAACTCGGCTAGAACAGAGCCCTGACGAGGATAAGGCACTGGATTTGATGTCCCAATATGCAAATCCTAATTGAACACAGGCAAGGATATGCTGCAACTGAGCTCCCTAGAGACTGCTGTATATAGGGCCAGGCATGGGCTGTAGCTGACTGGCCCAACAGCATTTGGAGATCCTGTCTGGGAAGAAGGGAGCTGGCTGAACCCTCAAGCCTGCACCGGCTGGCAGCCACCACCCGGTAGGGGATCCCAATGGGCTGTAGCTGACTGGCCCAACAGCATTTGGAGATCCTGTCTGGGAAGAAGGGAGCTGGCTGAACCCTCAAGCCTGCACCGGCTGGCAGCCACCACCTGTAGGTGATCCCCTTCGGAATGTCTTGGCTTTGATGGTGTCGAGGGTCTGGACTGGAGCCAGCTGTGGGTTTTGCAAATTCCCCCTCTGTTTCTGAAGTGCTGGGCATAAACCATCCAGAACAGAACCTGGCAATTCAAGCAGCCTGTGCCCCAAATCCTCACTCCTTTCTTGTCCCTGGGGTCCCCCCAGGGCTCACCCTGAGGCTGTGGAGGGAGAATACGGCGCCGGAGAGACACGCTGCAGCTGCTGCAGGTAGAGGTGACAGCAAATCCTGCCCTCCCAAGCAAGCATTTGACAGCACGTGCCCCTGCCCAGCTGGTGTGGGATGAAGGAACTGGCTTTGCCAGCAGGTTTCCATCTAGAGATGCGGTGGTTTTCTTGAAATGCAGGGTCACCGGGAAAGGCAGCCTGTGAACCGAGGACAAAACGTACCAAAAATAACGTGAGGCACTGATGGAATGTAAAACAGTTTTGGTGTCACTTTATATAAAGTAAACCGTGGCTAACTTAGGAGTGATAATTCATTTTTTAAATTCTCTTTTTTAAGGAATTGAGAATTACCTACCAAGGAAACGACCAGCTTTGAAGACAGATGTTCAGAGCAGAGCAAGAGAGCATAAAGGCGAAGTTTCAGAGGTGTTCATCCTAAAGTCTAAAACCAGAGCTGAATTGTGGGAAGATGGAAGTTAAACCCTTTGGTTTCAGACAAGTGCTGCAAATAGTTGCACGTACTTGAGTGTCCCTGGCTGCCGAGCCCTCTGCGGCTCCCCAGGGCTGTGCGCTGTTACGCCATGCTCTCCCCCTGATATTTATTGCTAGCTCAAGGCCTCTGCTTCTTCTCTGACGATTCACGTATGTACTAAACCCCAGCTCTGTGCCTGCGGTGAGAATTGCCAGGGCATTTCTGAGAACAGCCTCTCAGGAGCACGAGCTGTGCCAGCGGGTGCTGGGAAGCCGTGCTGGGGCCAGCGTGCCCACCGCCCGGCCACACGCAGGTGGAGCGCGAGGAGGGCTCGGCAAATACATTACACCCGGTGTTTGCAGGCAGCGAGCAGTGCACGCATGGAAGGAGCAAATGGCATTAAGTTAATGAGCAGTGATCTATTAAGCAGCACTGTGACCGCTGCTCGTGGTCATCCGTCTGCTCCCGCTCCCGCAGGTAGCAGCGCTCGGGAAACGATGAAGCAGAGTCAAAGCTGACCTTCCTCATGCTGAAGGAGGAAGTTGAAGAAGGGAATAACTTGGTTTAGGACTGTCTTTCTCGGGGTAATTTTGGTCATCTCACCCGCTGTACAGCTCGGTGTCAGCCTTGCCAGAAAATAACCGTCCTAATGTGAGCAGCCGGGCAGGCTGGCGGTGTGCCTGTCTGCGAGGGGGGAGCAGAAATGCAAATTCTGTATCAGCAAAAGGGAAAAAGGGCTGAGAGTGTAACAAATAAATAGAGACAAACCGCCCTTGGGCTAACACATCCGTGGCAGGGTGGAAGGGATGTTGTGACAACAGGAATTGAACTCACTTTTCCACACAGTGTAGAGGGAGCAGCAGGTTCAAGTCCTGGGGCCGACTCTTCTGCTGACGTGAATCGGTACTCTGTCGCCAGCACGCACCAGCGAAGCAGCTCACCTGGAGTCTTCGCTCAGTGCGCCTTCACCGGAGCAAAAAAGACAGAATCCAAAATAACAGTAATGAAGGTAACCCAGAGAATAGTTAAGCCACCAAAGAAGCGGCACAGAAATCTCCTGCTCACGTTTGCGTCACCATCTTCAGCCCCAAACGTCCTGTCAAGCTGCGTTTCGTCAAGCTGCACCGCTTCGCAAACACAGGCGAAACGGCAGCCCCGCGGGCATCACCCGCCGCCCGGCTCACGGCGAGAAGATTCCGAGGGGCGGAAAGTTAAAAAGATTTATGGTCTCCCAGTTCAATTTCCATGTTCTGATGACCTGAAGTCATCTAAGGCAGTGATAAAAAAAAAAAAATCCGTGGCATTTTTTTGAGGGATGGATTATTTTTAGCAGTGGAGATTTAAGCTCTCTCCAAATTCCTGAACTTTCAGAACTTTTCATCACTGAGGAGCTTGACAGCAAAGCAGGTTCTCTTTTTCCCGATTTTCAAGTGATCTCATTAAAATATGCAAAATCTCTCCTGCATGATGACGAAAGACACATTTTTTTCCCCAGTGAGATAAAAGGCATTTTCCAGAGGCTTTATGTCTAAGAATAATTGCTCCCCTCTGTGTTTCTAGGGCTCAGCTACTGTCCTGCTTCACTCTGTGGTGGAGAAATGGGAAATAAACAATCTTGTCCATTTTACTTGCTTTTGCTCTTGCGATTACTGGCACCAGGCAGCTTCTGTGAGACAAAACTGGTTGTCGATGCACCACTGGGCCTGACTCTGATTGACCCTGGCACCATCACACACCGCCCGAGCTTGGTGAGAATGGAAATCTGGTCCCTTTTGCTTTAATTTACACTTTTTAAATGGAGCTCAGGTTAGTATCACTGTTCAAAACCAACATGGCGTTTCAGCCACCTGCATTTCTGGGATTTTTGGGGTTGTTCTGCGTTGATCCAGGGGACAAAGGCAGCGCTGGCTGCAGCCTTGCCCCGTTTCCTTGCTCATGGGGCAGCCGTCCCACCAGCATCGGCCACCCCCGTCTCCGACACGCAGAGCTTCAAGCGCTTTTCCTGTCATCCCTCAGAGTGGAATCGCGTCGTTTTTCTATGTGCTGTCCATAATCTGAAGTTAGTCTTGGCCACCAAGGGGACTCTCTCCTTGGCCTCAAGGCTGTTCCCTGGCAGTAAATTCAGTCCATCCCCCTGGAACGGCCACAAACGGATGTTGCTGACAAAGCCAACAGCACATACACGTCTATGCCCCTGCAGCAAGGCGTCGTGTGTCCCGGCCCTCGGCTTTCAAACCCGGACAAACTCTTAAGCAGGAGCTGCCTGGATCTGAGCAGGAGGAACATCATTTTGTGTTCTTGGACCGACACAAAATGCAGGCAGAAGTTTTGAATAAATGATTTGCTCTGAATCATTTACTCGGCACTGCTCAGAACCTCGGAGGAAAACGAGGGCTTCCCAACATTTGCAGCGATGAAATATTGAGTCGACACTCCTGCTGGTTTGCAGGGGAAGATGCGCTCTTCCTGCTGCTCTGACCGACTTAGCTCGTGCCTTCCCAGCACGGCTGCTGGGAGGCTCCGGCACTCCGAGCCCGTTGTTGCCTGCGCTGTGCCGTTGTGCCCCATTAAAGCTCTTGCTGTGTTCCACCTTGTAGGTGGGTGATCTCGGTGACAGATAAAGTAGTCCCTGTGCACAGACGGCAGCTAGTAAAGTGTTTTCTTATGAAAAGTGCTGCCAAAGTGTGGCAAGTTTAGAGGTTTGCTGGTATTACCCATCTTTTAATGATATCACAGCAAAATTTAGGGGAGATGGCAGCAATCGTGACCATTAAAGAGGGCAGAACATGGGTTTGATGGGTCTATAAGCCACTTACGAACTCCTCTTGAGCGTCAAGTCTTGTTTTCAAGTGTGAAGTGGTAAGAAAGGCTCATTGTAGCAATTACGGTGCTTACAAAACACAAGGGCTTTCGTGCCCAGGACAGAACTACAGCGGACAGAACCGGGTGGGGGAGCAGAGTGAAACTCAGCGTGCTTCTGCACGGGTGCTGTCGGCACGGCATGATCCTCCCCAAAACGGCTGTGGGCAATGGCACAGCACGACGGTGAACACCACGGTTGAAGCTCCTCTCTCCCCATGTAAATAAAATGCTACACTTAGCTTAAAAGTGCAGGAAGAGAGGAAATGAATCCCAGTATAACCAGTGATGTCTGGGGTGGGGGTCAGTGGGAAAGGAGGGGGGAAGGACAGAAGAAGGCTCTCCTGATGAACCGAGGAGAGCTTTCCCAGCCAGGGAAACGGTAACGACTGGATTTCGCTGGATTCGGTCTGTCAGCAAACAAGTGATGAGGTTTTCTCGGTTCTCTGATCAATTCAAACACCCGCGTGCCAAAGTGTCTGGGAAACAACGAGGAGGTATGAACTCAGAGCCCCGAGCGGGCGGGAAAGTCCAGGCGGGGAGCTGCTCCCTGAGCCGGGTGTCACCGATACCTGCCGACAGGTACCAACAGCCGGGCGGGGAACTTGGCCGGACGCGGCCGGGGCAGGATGTGACGCGGGTTCCGTGGCC
>NW_010396560.1:9918-10118 GCF_000710305.1 Buceros rhinoceros silvestris
GGGGCACAGGCTGGTGTGCCCGAAGCCCCAGCACGCCCATGGCTGCTCGTCCCTCCAAGAGCTCGCACCACCCCAGGGACGGCGGGTACCCCTGGAGCGCAGACCCCCAGCTACAGGTGCAGCCCGGTGGGGGCCCAGGGGTGTGTGTGAGGGGGTGTGTGTGTGACGGGGCGGGTGTGTTGGGGGTGGGGAGGAGACAG
>NW_010396561.1:0-259 GCF_000710305.1 Buceros rhinoceros silvestris
CAGGTCCTGTCGGAGGCGGACGAGCCAGGCTCCTTGGCCGTGGGCGTGGATAAGTTCATCGTGCACGAGAAGTGGAACTCCTTCTTCATCATGTAGGGCATGGGACACGTTGGGAGAGGGCGGGAGGCATCAGGGCTGGGGTCCCCCATCCCCAGGACTCAGGATCCCCCATCCCCACGACCCTGCTCTCTCCACAGCAACGACATCGCCCTGATCAAGCTGGCGGGGGAGGGGGCAGAGTCAGAAAACAGACGTGGCG
>NW_010396561.1:514-955 GCF_000710305.1 Buceros rhinoceros silvestris
GGGGGGTTGTGTGGGGGCAGGGTGTGAGGTGTGGCTGTCGTTGCAGCAAACGGGGCCCTGGCTGATGTCCTGCAGCAGGCGCTGCTGCCCGTGGTGGACCACGAGATCTGCTCCAGGCGGGACTGGTGGGGCAGCACGGTGCGCACCACCATGGTGTGCGCCGGCGGTGACGGCGTCGTCTCTGGCTGCAACGTGAGTTGGGTGACCAGGAGGGAGGCGGGGGGGGCGGGGTGGTGCCTTGGGGAGTGCCCAGGAGTGGGTATGGAGTGTCCGTCTGTCCGGGCAGGGCGATTCGGGTGGCCCCCTGAACTGCCAGCGCGGTGAGGTCTGGGACGTGAACGGTATCGTCAGCTTCGGCTCCGGGCTGAGCTGCAACTTGGCCAAGAAGCCGACGGTCTTCACACGGGTGTCCGCCTACATCGCCTGGATCAATGAGGTGGG
>NW_010396561.1:1220-1501 GCF_000710305.1 Buceros rhinoceros silvestris
AAGGACGTGGCACGTGGTGCAACAGGTCTGGGGTGTGATAAAGGCAAAAGTGCTGAGATGGTCTCGTGTCCTGCTGGTTATTTGGGGTGGGTGGTTTATGCAGTGGAGCTGGGGTGGGGGGTGGATCCCCCCAGGGCTGTGCTGGCAGTGCTGGCGCTTGGCCCATGTGCTTGGGAGGGTCTCCCCGTTGTGCAGTGGGGCTGGCCGGGGTCCTGGGGGGGCTGAGGTGGGGAGGAATGGGGTGGGAGCCATGCCTATGGTGCAGAGGGTGACGGGCTCAA
>NW_010396562.1:0-543 GCF_000710305.1 Buceros rhinoceros silvestris
GACCTGTCTGCCCCCCAGGCACAGCTCCGGAGCAGGGCTCGGCCACCCGGCTGCTCTGCCTGGCCAAGCCCTGCCCTCCCTGGCACCGCGGGCCGGCCCCGGCCGCCTCTAGCCGCAGCACCGCGAGCGGGACCGCACGGGAGGGGCACCAAGCAACAACAGCTCGTCCTGGCTCTTTTGGTTTTTCTCTAACTTCTCACAGACAGAGCAACTCTGCTTTTTTTTTTTTTTTTAAGGTTAAAAAATGAGGAGCAGTAAGGATTTGAACCTGGACATTTCTCCATTAGCATAAACCCCCTTAAAGGGCGGTTGTATCTCAACGGCAAACTACTTGACAGTGTCCCTTTAACTTAAAAATAAAATAATGTCAGTATTGCAATGAATTTCAAGTTTTCTTGCATGTAGTCATTATAAAGTAGTTTTTATCATGCTCTTGGACCTATTCTACAAGACATTTAAAAGCATATCATCAAGGAAAATATAAGGCATACTTCTCAGGAATTCGGTATCTTGCAACATTTGAGCATTCTGTCTTTTTTTAAA
>NW_010396562.1:655-1055 GCF_000710305.1 Buceros rhinoceros silvestris
GCAGGAATTCGGTATCTTGGCACAGTTGAGCATTCTGTCTTTTTTTAAAGCAACACAGATGGTCAGATATACCTTCCTTCTCCCAACATCCAACAGGGTTTTCTGGTTTTCAATACTGAGATATTAGAGCCTTGGTAAAGTACCGAGCACCTCCGGGAAAAGAAAAAAAAAAGGCACGACCCTTTACAGTCATTTTAGTCTTTCATCATTCATCAGGTCCTAGAACATACATAACGTGCGTTAAAAGACGAAAAAAACCAACAAAACCCAACGAATCACGGAGAAACCCGAAACGAGACAAAAACCGACCACAAGTTCTCAGACACTGCTCACAAAACTGCCCGCGGGCTGTTACAGGCTGCGCTGCTTCGACGGGAACCGCGCGGCCCGGGCGCTCCTC
>NW_010396562.1:1399-1667 GCF_000710305.1 Buceros rhinoceros silvestris
AAAAAGTAAATAAAAACAAAACCAAAACCGGAAGCAAAATCCCACGACCCTTTACAGTCATTTTAGTCTTTCATCATTCATCAGGTCCTAGAACATACATAACGTGCGTTAAAAGACGAAAAAAACCAACAAAACCCAACGAATCACGGAGAAACCCGAAACGAGACAAAAACCGACCACAAGTTCTCAGACACTGCTCACAAAACTGCCCGCGGGCTGTTACAGGCTGCGCTGCTTCGACGGGAACCGCGCGGCCCGGGCGCTCCTC
>NW_010396563.1:0-446 GCF_000710305.1 Buceros rhinoceros silvestris
TATGGAGGCAGATAAAAGAAACCCCCCCCCTGCTCTCCGCCGGAGCCTCCCGTGGATTGAAGCCACGCTGCTGCATTTTAAGTGAAGCTTTTAATGCTGACCCTATTGTTGGCCACCTGCTCCGCGTAGCCCCGCGTTCTGCTGGAGCGAGGGCTCCCCGTCCTGGGGCCGCACCGCCCTCCCAGGTGCTCCCCGGGAAAGCGGCCAGCACAAACACGGATCTTCATCCAGGAGCGAGCGGCAGCTCCGTGCCGCACTGACGGTGCGGTGGAAAGAGGCTGCTTAGAACCTCGGAGGGTCCCCAAGCCCTGGGGGTGACTCAAGACCCGCTGGCCTGGAGGCAGCCTGGACTGGGGTGAACTGGGCTCTCCCAGCTCTGCCCACCCTGTCAGGGTCCCGTGAGCGGTTCTCCTGCAGCCGCCTCTGCCAGCCAGGCCAGAAAACCC
>NW_010396563.1:795-1013 GCF_000710305.1 Buceros rhinoceros silvestris
CCCCCCTCACCCCGCATCGCCGCCGGGCACGTCCTCTCCTCCCCCGGCACAGCCCCCCAGCGCCTCCCCGGCGTTCAGACCTGCCCCCGGGCCTGCAGGATCTTTGGTAACGCCATGCGGCATTTCAGCATCTTCCCGCTCAAGTTATTCAGCTTTGAGGGAAGGCAGCGAAATCGGGTTTATTTTTTCTTTAAATGAAGAAGTTAAAAGTTTCTTCT
>NW_010396564.1:0-1218 GCF_000710305.1 Buceros rhinoceros silvestris
GGTGAGCTTTTGGTCTTGATTTTTCTGCTTTGGCGTTTATTACTGATCTCGGTTTCCATGATCGAAGGAAATCCTGCACGGGGTGTTTTTTTTGCTTTTGAGAACCGGTATCTCTTGGTTTATCCGGTATCAAGCCGCAAGCCGTAGCGTCACTGGAGAGGTTCTTGTCATTCAGCTCCTGCCGAATAAAATGGTTGAGGTGTGGTGATACTGAGATGTTTTGAGTACCCCTGCTGCTGAAGGTTGACAAGACAAAAAGATTTTTTACAAAAGTTGTGCTCCCTAAAATGGTGTGTGTTGGTAATGGGGAACACGGTAAATCAATGATTCTGCATGACAGTGTCAGGGAAATGTGGTGCACGTTTCTTGTTTTTGCTTCCTCGTCTTTTTCTTTCATGATGGTTGTGTAGCTATTTCCCTCTCTCGGTCTTTTTTTTTTGTTTCTTCTTCCCTCTCCCTGGCCGTTAGTCCCGTGTGTCTGCCTTCTCACAAGGCGAGGTCACTCCCCGTTCTGTGAAAAAAATCGACAGAGGCACGGCAATACACAAACTGACAGCAATTAGGCACTTGAATTCGCATTTACAAATGGTTCCTGTAGTTTAACGTGTGCAGATATATGTTCCTGCCTTCTCCCGTCCTATCAATATTAAGAATCACGAATCAGATGATCAAGGGATGGTTTATTAACGAGTTGCAATCCTTTACACCTTCATTTCTGGCAACAGAAAAGCCTCTTCTAAGTCGTTCAAGCTGCCGAATTAATTAAGTGTAAATGTGTCTGACCTAAACAGACCCCAAATATCAGTGACGCCTTGAAAGTGGAAATCACCCGTAAAAGTCCGTTAGCTTCCCTTTCTCGGTGTCAGCGGTGCGGTATGACTGGGTGTTCCAGTCGGCTCCTGATGTCGCCGTGATCTCAGTGACTGAAGCACTGCATGGCTGTCCTCCAGTTCAGACAAATGTCGGGAAAATAGGCGTATGTAAAGAGGAGTTCCTGCTGTTTGGTTTAATCACCGTGATGTACCTAATAATTCGTGCTGTTTTGGTGTGATCACCGTGATACCGTCCGTTCTGGAGTGAGCAGGATATATCTTAGAATATCGCGTTGGATATTCCAGAGAGTATTTCTTTTCCTATCCGTGTACCAGTATTTCAAGTGGAGCGGCTACGGTGGAGCGGCTACTACAATAAACCTGGTAATATTCTGAAAGCCCTATT
>NW_010396565.1:0-346 GCF_000710305.1 Buceros rhinoceros silvestris
TTCACCTGACAGCGTTCACGGCCACAGTGCACGTCCTGACCAAAGCACCCCCCAAAGCTAATCAGTGACTCTGAAACTACTGATCCGAGAGCCAGGCCACTGGAGCTCTCCAGGATTACATCGGCTGTGACCCTGAATCTCCCCTGGAGCTGGGAGCAGAGACCTTCATGGTTCAGCGCGACCGCGCTGGAAGGGACAGACCAAAGATCCTCTGACCAGGAAAAAGGGCTTTGCTTTTTAGTCCGAGCACTGAAACAAGCTGAAAGAACAGACCAGGCACAATCCGGCCAGACCCCAGGAACGGTCCATTTGCTGTAAACAGCCCCAAAAGGAGCCGCTGCCCCAG
>NW_010396566.1:0-229 GCF_000710305.1 Buceros rhinoceros silvestris
GAGAGCAGCCGGACAGGACACACAGCCCAGAGCCCAAGCCGGGTCCTGGAACCCCCTGCCCAGAGCCCGGGGCCGGGAGGTTTCTCAGCGGCCTCAGCTTTGTCCAGGCCAGCTGAAAGGCCCTTTCAGTTTGTGCTGCCATGTGTGCGAGGGGCCCGTGCGCCGGCCGGGCCCCAACAAAAGCAGCCAGCAAGGGGCTGCCCGTGGGGCAGCGAGGAGGGGCTGGCCG
>NW_010396566.1:463-678 GCF_000710305.1 Buceros rhinoceros silvestris
CCCCACTGTGGGTGCTGCAGGGTGGCGGGTGCTGGCTGGAGGGTGGGCAAGGACACGGGGACACGCAGGGACTCTCCTGGCTCCAGGCAGGGGCACAAATGGGGGGACACACAAGGTCTGGGCAGCAGAGATGGCACGTGCCTGGGCACAGGGACGCCGCTCGCGCAGCTGCGCTCACTGTGCCTGGGCAGCGGTGCCGTGGGACGTGGCTGAGC
>NW_010396567.1:0-891 GCF_000710305.1 Buceros rhinoceros silvestris
CTGGGTCCTGCACTTGGGCCACAGCAACCCCTTTGTCACTGGTTGGCTGAGGTACGCCAATCACGGGAACATGTTCTTTCCTTTCTCTAAAACCTCTCTCTGGCTCTGGGAGAGAAGGGGTTAAAAGCAGAGATAAGAAAGAAAGGTTTGTGAGGCCTCTTAAGTTTGGGAAACTAAAACAAGTTTACTAACACTAGAAAAAAATATTATATACAGAAAAACAAATGAAATATTAATGGTTTATGTGGAATTGGAAAGCAAGGGTTAAATGCTGTTAAGGAAACAAAAGTGAAAGAAAAAAATAATCAGTACTGAGCAGTTTTTGAAATGGTGGCAGCCAGGAGGTTGGCGGACTTGTGGGAGCAGAGCAACTGTGGCGGCTGAAACATGCTGTGCTGCCACGTGGAAGCAGGAGCGGCGCTGAGCCGAACCGATTTGATTGTGGATATTAGGGAAATGGCAGTAAAGGAACAGTGGCTCCAGAGCATGCTGGTGGCAGGAACAGCGGCAGCAGCAGGGGAACAGCAGAGATGCAGCTGTTCCTTGCGGTGTAGGGGCAGTGGCAAAAGGTCCATTCCGTGTGAGCGGAGGTGCAATGGCGAAGCGTCCATTCCGTGCATGTGGTAGTGCAGCGGCCGCAGGCAGGCAAGCAGGAGCTGATCAGAAGGCAGAGACAGAGCTGGCATTCAAGCAGTGAGGCAGGTCTCAGCGGATTGGGAGACACGGAGCCTGCAAGTTCCCTCTGGAAGTTCAAGCTGCCAGCCCTGGAAGTGCAAGACTCGGCAAGCCTGGTATCCGCGTGGCTTTTATAGGGAACAGGGAGCCCGCAAAAGTTTTCACAACCAATGAGATTTGCAAATGTAAATGGGAGGAATACATCACGATTGGTCA
>NW_010396568.1:0-255 GCF_000710305.1 Buceros rhinoceros silvestris
TCGGGAGAGGAGAAACCCCGGCAGGCAGGCAGGCTCCGGGGCAGGTTTTTCCCTGGCTCTGCCGACAGCACTTCGCTCCGGTCCTAGGAAGGAAGCCCTCGCTGCCTTCCCCTCCTCCGGCAGACGCGGATTCTAAAGCACGGTCCCTGACAGAATTTTGTAATCGCTTCATCTCCCTCCCACATTTATCACCCCCCCAAAAGGGGCGAAACCTTACGCAGAGGCGATAACTGACTTAGTGCCTTCCAGCTTTTT
>NW_010396569.1:0-791 GCF_000710305.1 Buceros rhinoceros silvestris
CCGTGCCCTCCCACCCCCACCCCGGGTCCCACCGCTCCGGCCGGGCAGCAGGAGAGGGAAAGGGAGGGGGGCAAAGGAAGGTGTAAAAGGCACTCACAAATCCGTGCTTGTCAGAGATGTTGTTAGTGAGCTTCAGCTTGTGAAAGGTGACGACTTTGGACATCCATTGTTCGCCGGTGGCCGGGCTGTCCGGGTGGATGTACATTCTCTTTGGCATTTCAGGGTCAGCTTTGCCGGCTACCATCCACCGGGAATTATGGAATTTGTACCTACAATCATCAGCCGCCACAATATCCATCAATAAAATGTACTTGGCCTTTTTATCCAGTCCAGTGCATCTCACTTTGAATGGAGGAAACATTCTCCTATGGGCAGAGAAAGGGAAAGGGGGTGGGGGAGAGTAAAGAAAAGACAAGACGAAAATAAAATTAATTACAGCGTTTAAATAATCTACGTAGCGCGTCTTTCAAGCAATCGCTTCAGGTCTCCGAAGCGGAAAAGTCGTGTGTGTGTGTCCCAGCAAAAAAGCTTCCCCCCGCCCTCAGCGAAAAGGTTCCTCAAACGCTTAAAAGTTTCAGGAGAAAACGGTCCCTGGGATGGGAGGTGGAGGGGAGAGATCCGTGTTCCCTCGAAATCAGCAGGCGCCTTCCCTCTGCCATTCCTGAACAGCAAAGCCTTACTTGGGGCTCTCGGCTCTTTATTTTCCTTTTCGCCTGCTAAACAAAAGAACTGGGAACAGATCGCACTCCGCGAAAAATCAATATTGCGCATTATTCTAACGCACTGCACCC
>NW_010396569.1:1057-1325 GCF_000710305.1 Buceros rhinoceros silvestris
CGGGGATGACCCCGCTGTGCAGCGGGCTCCCTGCAAACCCCGCTCCCAAGTCCAGCTCGAAACTGCAACAGGATACCGCAAATTTGCTGTTTATTATATCGAGCGGTTGGCATTCGGCGATCTCAACTTAAAAGGAAACACATGACTTTGCAACATGCAAGAGTGCCTAATGCTCGCCGAGGCGTTCGCGCAAAAACTTTCGACCACAATTAACAAGGAAAACTTCGGGAAAGCAGTAAAATGGGCGAAGAGATTTCCGCCCCCCCCC
>NW_010396570.1:0-871 GCF_000710305.1 Buceros rhinoceros silvestris
GTGGCAGAGAAGGTGGGGCAGTGCCAGGTTAATCCTCTGAACTCATGGTGGGGAGATGACACTAGCCCCGTCCCCAGCTGTCCCCACCTGCCCTAGTGCTGATCCCCCTGGGGCAACACGAAGGCTTGATTTTTCACCACCCCACATAGTTTTTGGGGGGGGCAAACTGCAGAGGGAGGGGGCCAGGCCTGGGAGGAGGGGTTGTGGAGATGGAGGGGGGCTGAGGGAGTTCTGGGGCGGGCAGGAGCTGTTCCAGGAGCCCCCCAGCACCCACGTTCCCCCAGCATGAGCCGTGGATCAGGCAGAGAGCCCAAAGCTAGCCAAACTGCAGAGGGAGGGGGCCAGGCCTGGGAGGAGGGGTTGTGGAGATGGAGGGGGGCTGAGGGAGTTCTGGGGCGGGCAGGAGCTGTTCCAGGAGCCCCCCAGCACCCACGTTCCACCAGCATGAGCCGTGGCTCAGGCAGAGAGCCCAAAGCTAGCCATGCCCTGGAGCAGGCAATGCCCCCCTCCTGCTATGGGGAACACCCCCGGGAGGGAGCTGGGTGGGCACACCTCACGGTGACACTGGCCGTGCTCAGGGAGAGCTGCCCCAGCTCCCAGCAAGGCGAGAAAACTGGGAACTGGGTCTGTGGGACAGCTGGTGTCACAGCTCCCTGGGGCCAGGCTGAGACCTGCCATGCTCATCACCACCACACACCTCCCTGCCAGCTCGGGAGCTCTACTGCGACCAGTGACCCCGAGGTCCAGAGCACCCGCAGGCACCTGGGGGGTGGCCCTGCACTGCCTACGCCTTGCCCCCCCAACCTCGCCGTGCCCTACTTTCCCTCGCTCCTGCCAGCGTGCCAGGCTTCGTGCTAACGAATCACATCTG
>NW_010396570.1:952-3485 GCF_000710305.1 Buceros rhinoceros silvestris
GCCAGGCTTCTGGCGAACGAATCACATCTGGCAGGCTGGCAGCATCGTCCCCTCCATCACACCGAGCCCGTGGCACCGCCATCCTCCCACAGGCAGAGACTCTCGGCCGCGGGAAAGGACCAGCCCTGCTCCCCGTCCCTCCTGCCATCTCCCCCAGGATGGATGAACGGGGTGCTGGGACATCACAGCCCCATCACCCGGCAGTGCCCATCAGCGAGGGCACGGCCAAGGTGTCCCTCTGCCCTTGTCCCTCACTCACGTCCTCGAGTAGTCCCAGGTGACGCACTGCGGGTGGGACGTGCCCTGTGGGACAGAGGGATGGGTTAGTGCCTCACCCGCTGCCCTGCTCCCACCCCGGGAGGGTATTTGGCCGATGGGGACAGACCTGCCTGGCCCCCAGTGCTGGCATGTCCCCACCACAGGACTTGTGGCCACCAGCTGGGAGCTGCTGGCATGTATCTGGCTCTCAGTGCCTGGGGGCGAATGGGCAGGTGGGACCCCCACGGGACCAAGAGGTGACACGGTGATGGGACAGGGACACTCACGTTGATGATGTGGGAGAGCTCCACCAAGACCAGGGGCTCTGCGGGCTTGGTCGGCGGGCGCACCGTCACCATCAGCACCTTGGAGGTGACGGCCAGGGGGGTCCTGCAGGGAGGGTCACCAGCTGTCACGGGGACAGGGAGCCGGTGCAGGGGACAGTGGGCAGCCCCACTCACCTGGGCGGGGGCAGGATGAGCCCCAGCGTGCGGTACAGCACAGCCCCAATGACGAAGTGGGACGACTCATCCGCTTCTGCAGAGAGAGGGGAAGGGAGAACGGCGCCGTGATCCAGCACACGCGTGGGCTCCGCGAGCACGCATGCACACGTGAGAGCCCACACGTCTGCCCCCGACATACGTGAGGGAACATGCACCCCTTCCCTGACACAGGCACGGACACACGGACACACGCAGGCACGTGGGCTGACAGGAGGCCACCCACGCGCTCACACATGTGCACACTCACACACGTGCACACTCACACACATGCTTTCCCAGATGCGCCCTCCCACACATGCACAGCCCCTGACACTCAAGCTCACACATGTTGACATGCACACACACATGCACACTGGATATGCGTGTTCATATGTGCGCACATGTGCACTGCACATGTGAAGCTTTGTGCACACACGTGTGCACAGCACCAGATGTCCTCTTGCATATGCATGCTCACACATGTGCACACACATCCCAGATGTGCATACCCACACATGTGCACTAGTGTGCATGTTCACACGTGCACATACATCCATGCTCATGCGTGTGCACAGCACCAGATGTCCTCTTGCATATGCATGCTCACACATGTGCACACACATCCCAGATGTGCATACCCACACATGTGCACTAGTGTGCATGTTCACACGTGCACATACATCCATGCTCATGCGTGTGCACAGCACCAGATGTCCTCTTGCATATGCACGCTCACACATGTGCACACACATCCCAGATGTGCATACCCACACATGTGCACTAGTGTGCATGTTCACACGTGCACATACATCCATGCTCATGCGTGTGCACAGCACCAGATGTGCACTCACACACACATGTTCACACATGTATGCATTCCTACCCCCAGATGTGCACGATCACGCATGTTCACAGCACCAGATGTGTGCTCACACACTCATGCTCACACACGCACGCTCCGCTGCACAGCCCCAGGTGTGCATGCATGCACGCACGTGCTCTCACACGTGCACACACGTGCCGAGCATGATCGTCCTGCGGCCCCAGCCCTGCCTCACCAGCGGAGGCGAGGCTGAGCACCTCCCTGGGGATGAAGAGCTTGTCCTCGGAGCTGCGGGCCCAGTCCTTCATGCCCCGGCGCCCCTTCATGGGGAAGTTGATGTCGCTGGAGACGGCGGAGACGGGTTCCCTCTGGATGCTGATCACTGCCGGGGCACAGAGGGGGTCACCGCCAGCTCCCCGCACCCGCCACAGCCCCGCACCCACCCTGCCACTCACCCAGGTTGTCAGTGACGATGAGGGAGCTCTGGAAGGCCTTCAGTGCATCCCCGACCAGATGGATGAAGTCCTCCACCACCTTCATCAGATGCACGGAGCCGGGCGAGACCTGCGGGCAAGGGACCCCCCCCCCCCCCAGCCCCGCCCCCCCCCTGCCACTCACCCAGGTTGTCAGTGACGATGAGGGAGCTCTGGAAGGCCTTCAGTGCATCCCCGACCAGATGGATGAAGTCCTCCACCACCTTCATCAGATGCACGGAGCCGGGCGAGACCTGCGGGCAAGGGACCAGCTCCGCAGCTGCAGGGATGCGGCTCCATGGTGGAGGCATCCTGGCTGCCTCGGCCACCCGCCCGTGCCCCGTGCCACTCACCTGCTGAGCATCCTCCCACTTGTCCCGGTTCTCCGCGTCCACCATGTAGCTCACCACCTGGAAGAAGCGCTGCAGGGACGGGGCTCAGCGGGGCTGGGGTCCAGGCACCGACCACCGTCACCACCTCCCCAGGGGCGTCCCTTG
>NW_010396570.1:3667-4002 GCF_000710305.1 Buceros rhinoceros silvestris
CTGCGACATGCCCTCGCCCGCCAGCACCCGCTGCCCCTTGGCCAGGTGCTCCCGCAGCTTGTTCAGGGGGGGACACCGGTGTCACTCAGCCACCAGCACCTCCCCCACACAGTGCTCTGTGTCCCCGCATCCCTTGCTATACCCAGAGCCTTGACCATGAGCCATTTTACAAGGACACAGAAGCCCACCTCGGACTGGGGTCCCCCTCCAACCCCAGTATGGGGTCCCCTTTCCCAGCCCTGCCTGGGGAGCCCTGCCTGTTTCCCCATGCGGTAGCCGGCCGGTGAAGCGAGGCGACTGCTGGGTCGCCCTGCCCAGGGACGGGGCAGACCCCC
>NW_010396570.1:4136-4347 GCF_000710305.1 Buceros rhinoceros silvestris
GGGACGGGGCAGACCCCCAGTGACGGGGAAGGGAGGGTGGGGAGGGGGCCGTGCCAGAGCGTGCACCTACTGAGAGATGCAAGTATCGGTACTCGTGGGAGATGCAGCGGGCGAAACTGGGCACACCCCAGTAGGCAACTCCATGGGGGCTCAGCAGGCACCGGCGGCTGGCGGACCCTGCGCCGGAGAATCAGGGTCAACACCCACATAG
>NW_010396570.1:4696-4949 GCF_000710305.1 Buceros rhinoceros silvestris
CAACCCCCACAGAGGTGCCGCAGCCCAGCCCCGCCACGCCACCCGCCACCCCCTGCCCTGCTCCAGAGCATGGGGGGCTGGGGGGTGCTCGCCCCACACCCCTTACCCGTGGCGTTGGGTGGACATTTGTTGTAGATGATCTCCCCGGCAGCCGTCTTCTTCCAGGTCATCAGCATGACGTACTCGTCCTTGCACATCTCGTGGTAGGCTGGGGAGCGAGAGGGGGGCTCAGGCGCAGACCGGACGCGGGGGG
>NW_010396571.1:0-9259 GCF_000710305.1 Buceros rhinoceros silvestris
GGTTCCTCCATGTTGAACCCAGGACAATAGCCCTTTTTCTCTGTTGTCCCTTCTGTTCCATCTCAGACAAATCCTTCAGTGAGTTTAATGAAAGGTTTGCTTTAAGCAGAGGTGCATTATACTGGCCTCCTTTTTCTCCTTATTTCACCACCACTTCCCCCCCACCTCCCCTTTTTTATTGTTAGAAAGTGAGAGAAAAAGTCCTGCTGATTGGACACAGATTTGTTGGAACAGAGCATGTTGCAATTAGAGCAGGACAGTACAATTAGAATTAAAATATAGAAAATTTCTATCTGCACTCTGTGGCTGGCAGAGAGCACCATCCTGAAAACAGTGGCTCTCAGGCTACATAGTAGAAGGCGAATAAAGAAATCTGTTACTCCCCACCACTGGAAATGATGTCTGACTCATGTTTACAGTCCCTTTAAGCAAGTGCCTATATGTTCATAAGAAGATAAAGGGAAAGGTACATGGTCTTCATATTTGTAAACTATTGCTGTACAAACAGGGAGAACAGTTTGTACTCTATGTCCATAAAACAAGAAGTAGTGAGTTTAAATTATGACCAGGAAGATCCAGACTACATATCAAGGGAAAAAATCATTCTAATGAAGACTGGAAAGTAATTAATAGGTCTGGCAAGTTTGTCAAATCTGTATCAAGAGTGCCTTTATGAATATGTTAGGTGAAGGTCAGTCAAAAATTGTTAAAAATTATAGTTGTTCCATGTGAAACGTGAAGAGACTGGAAGACATCTTTTAGTCTTGTCCAATTTTATGATTCTACCATTTTGGCCACAGTCAGTAGAGTTAAATGTTACAAGGCTTAATTAAATGTTGATGATTTGAAATGTAGAAAGACAGTGGCAGTGTCTAAACACTGTCTGAAAAATAGCTGAGAAAGCCAAGAGACAGGGATACATTTTGATCAGATTATTTCTGGAGAATTTTTCTGAAATTGAACTATAGATTTTTAGATAAAATTAATAAAGAATCAGGTTTTTGCTTTTATGTTTATTCATGTGGTAATACAAGTACCATAAAGTACTTAATTTTTTTCAAATATTCCATATGCTTTCTATAGTGGTTTTACATATTACAGAATATTTTTGTAATACTCTAGTTTATTGTCGCAGGTTGAAAAGGGGGGCTGTTTCCCACCGAAAGGGATGTGACAAAATAGCGTGTCGGCTGGAAAAGCAAAACCAGCCAAACCACACACAAAAACTTTTAATGCTTGTTAACGGCTTATAAGCGTGTTAACGAGCTCATTAAGGCTTTAGTCGGGCAAAGGAAATGATAACACACAGACTAGATATGAAAAGGATAGAAACAGAAAAGTTTAATAGAAAAACGCCCCCAAAATAAAATCATTTTTGAAGTTAAACTGGATAGCAAAAGGGAGAGAAAGAGATAAAGGGAGAATAGATAAAAGTGTACAGTTACATATAAAATCTCCTGATCGAAACGATTCCCGCTTACAAACAAACTCCCACCCCCACAATGGCTCACCGTGCCAGTGCAGGGGAGGGGGAGGGAAGAGTCCAGTCCGTTCACCTGACGATAAAGTTCTCGATATAGGAACTTTCTCCTGAAGCAAACCTTTCATGCAAATAAAACATAGTCCCTCTTTCCTCCGGAGTGGCTGCAGAGAACTCTTCTTTGCCAAGGACAGCTCTTCCCAGACTCCCCCACACACACATCTGCGCCACGGGCCGGCCTGGTCGCATCTTAAGGGAATATCTTCAAATTCCCCGGCGCGTTGGTACCTTCTTCATCTGCCGCAGAGATAAGGGGTATTGCTGGGTCAATCCGTCACGGCAAAACAGTTCACACACCACCCCCGCCGGGAATCGGCAGAAACAGAAAAGGTTCTACCCGTTCTGCAGAAGGAGTCTTTTACTGCTTCAGGGAAGTAGCAGGTCACGGACATGGCTTTCTCTCCTCGATAAAGGTTTCCAGTCCTGGGGCGTAAGATTCAAGAGTCCTGCGCAGCATATCTGAGAGAGCCACAGCACTGACGAGATAGAGAGGACAGTAGACAGAGCAGAGGGGGAAAACAAGATGTCCCCGAATCTCTCAACACGCCCCCTTTTATGAGTTCATTCAAAGAGGCTTGTACTCCTTTCCCGAAGCTTGGAAAAACCACAGCTCTCTGGGAAGAAGAAAGCCAGACAACAGAAGAGCATCCGGTTCCACCACGTTGGACCCACGACATTTATCTGTTTTTTATTTGTGTAATGGTTTTACAAAGAGGACTTGAAAAGAAAAAGGTCTGACTTCTCTCACAGTGATGATTTAAAGAACTGATCTTTATAAAACTGGATAGTAAATGAGACTTGTGCGTTGCTTGCTATTACAAAAATATCAGTGGAGTCAGATTCTGGGTGTCCTATATGTTGCTGGTAATTCCCTTGATTATGATCAATCTTTCTGATTTCTTTATTATGCTTTCATTAGCTGAATACATATTAAGTGAAAAATACTGAATTTTATGTATTGCTATTTGCTACTTTTTTTCCCTGATGACCAATATTTATCTACATTTCTCTGTAAAAACTTGAAAAACATAATGAGCAGGTTAGATAATGTTCTTTGAAAAAAACTAAACGGCTTCCTGAATACTGTTTTGATCTTCTCTTTAAAAACATTGAAGACTTCATAGATTTTTTTTTTTTAATTAATTTTTATACTCAGTTGAAGCTTTCAGTGAAATGGAAATTTATAAGTTATGGTATGGCTGGGAAAGACAGAAAGGGCTTTTTGCCCTCCATTTTCACTATTATAGAATCACTTGCTGTACCACCAGCAGCATCTCACTCTTGGCTGCAGCTTAGAGCTACGTTCCTCCTGATTCATACAAAACCAGCTAAAAACCTGTCTCCTCCCCATTCCGCAGCAGACCTGCAAAGCATGGGATGTATCCGTAGTCCTGACTTCCCATATCATTTGCAGTTGCTCATCTTGCATTACAAAAAGTGCTAATCATCTCACCAAAAACACAGCTTCAAAATTGTCATTCCTCACTTCCAAATGCAAAGCTGAATTCATTCAAAAACACTTGCTAAGCCCAAAAGCTTCCATTAAGGCTTGATCACTTCCTGCCTTAAGAGGCTGAACTTTGTACAAAAGGCTGAGAATGAGACATGAAGATTCCAAAAAATACAATGTAATAGTAATGAAAATGTAGTAGTATGGAAATAGCATGTAATAGTAAGGAAAATTGATTAGCTATTTTTGGTTGACCACAGATGAGTAGTCGTTCTAGCCTACCTTGACTCAGATTTATTTTGATTATACTTTATCGTCAAAGTTCTAAATTTAAATATTATTATCTGCCTTTTTCTCAGCTACTCCCTCTGTCCTGGTTACAGTATCAAATCTAAAATATTAAAAGGTATTTATCCAGAGTGTTAAAACAGATATTCCAGTTATGTTTGCATGGAATGAAGGTATTATATATACTCTGAACATATTACATATACTCTGAGCACTCTACCCCAATAAATGTCACCATAGAGCCATCTGGTGCATTTTTCTTGAAACTCCACTGAAAATGTATTGAAGCTGCACAAAATCAAGAATCTGTTACAAAAAAATATTTTTTTTTCACAGCAGTAAATAGCGTAGAGAACAGCTAATTCGTGTTGTTGTGGTGGTGGTTGTTTGCTTGCTTTTTTAAAAAAAAATAATTCGCCTGGTGATGAGGGGGAACGCTTATGTGTTGGAAAGGCAGGAGAAGACAGTATGAGCACAGAGATTAATACAAAGTACTGGCATCAGTTCTTACTGCCTATTTTTTTCCTTTTCTGGATTGTAATTTATTGTAAATTAGGTCTCTGTCTTAAAGAAAAGAGAGCACAGAAATAAAACTACAAGAAAACATGTAAGTCAATCAAGCAGTTGTGCAAATGGTCCATGCAGTCATGCAGAGCCAGTGTTAACTTCTGCTATTTCCCTAAATTCGCAGAAAATGAAGTCAGAAAAGGCTGGCAAAAAACCCACTAGAGAAGAGGGGCTGCCATGGAAAAGCAGAAGGAAAGATTTCTGTGTTGTTAATGATGGTTTTTTGTTTAAGGCTCTGTCTCGGTGTAAAACTGTGGAAAGAGGATGTTTCTTCTAGTACCTCAGGTACCAACTCTGGACAATTATGTTACCTTAACAAGAAAAGGGATGTTTCTCTTCAGTCTAACTGGAGTCGGCTGCTGCTGTGCTCATCTTTAGGAGGTTCATGCCATTCAGTATGAACCTCTTTTGCCATCTGCTGAAAATATTAGAGAAGATCAGTTGCCTGCAGTTTATTTTTGGATAGGTCTTGTTAGGCAAATGGGCTGATGCTCCTTGTGTGCCAAGAAATGAGTGTTATGCAAAAAATAACATAGGGGAATGGGAAGATTATACCGAAATAACGCAACTGTCATTGCTTGATCCATGTACAACAAAACAGAGCCATCTGGGCAACACCTTGTGTGAAACTACTTCACTGGAAGGGCTGTGGCAGCTAACATGCCACATATGGATTTCAGGTTTTTGTGCATTTATTCTGATGTTGGCTGAAGGAGGCATGTGGCTTGTCTCTGACGAAAGTGGTGTTAATGTACTTGAACAACGTGGAATGGCAAGTGATGTCACTGCATACATTGCTTCTTTAATTTTTAATAAAGGCTGAAATGCATATAATGTGTTCTTTTCCCACTTATAGTGTACATTCCTCGCCTTTCAAAGATAAATATAAACTCAGTTCAGCTTAACCTTACATTTCATAATCATCTCAGGAACAGGTGAAGAATGACCAATTTATCATCTGAAACTGTGGCCAGCACATTTACACCTTTAAAATTTCCTGGATTTTCTACCGATTAAAACTATTTCCCTGTTGCATCCTTCAACACTGTCAATCTTAGAGCCTTCAGAATCTAAAATCACAATTTAAGAAAGTGAGTAGGGATATTTACATGCTTACAATAACAATTTTCAAATGCTTGGTTTTTGGAGGACGATCAAATATTTTTAGCAGTTCTGATCATTTTTCATTTAAAGCTAGATGCTCAAAGTCAGTCATTACTTTTGAAAATCCAGCTAGTTCCATAGAAAACTAGCTTGAAGCATAGAAGCTAGAAATAATCAGGAGGTTCTGAGAAACCTGGGAACCTAACTTTCATTTTAAAATTAGTCCAGGTGCTTTAGAGAGAAGGATTCACTAATGGCACTAAAGGTCCTAGTGTAACTGGGGGCTATAGCTCCTAAATTGCTTTCCAGATGCAGCACTTAGAACCCTAAGAGACTTACTTCTGAGATAATTAGGTAACTAGAGAATTGGAGTTTTTATATACTTCCAGCTTCAATTATTTGTCTAGTTAAGCACCATAAACATTATTATCATTTTTTTATTATTATTTACTATTGTTAAGGTTTTTTTCATAGTATTTTTCCATTTTGAAAATTTCCATGTGGCTTAAAAGCTCATACTTAGAAGACATTGAGGAGCTTGTAATAGACTGCAGATGTGATCATAGCAACATATTGGTAAGGATCAGCATGATTTATATTGGCATATATTTTAAAAATATGTTTAATATTTGTGACAGATCAACAAACATAAAATGTGAAGTAGTCTTATTATCCATGAAACTGATGCAATATGAACAGCAGCAGTGCAAGTGTCTTCACACCTGACTGTCAATACTCCTCAGTTCTGAACCGGACCCCCCCTCCAGAAGGCGGGGAGGAAAGGTGGCTAATTCATTTATGATATGGGGTGTAACATCCCTTATGGCAGTACCTTCTTACTGGCGAAGTAATGTGTGACAGCTGAGGATTGGTATTCCTCATATCTAATTCTCTTTGCTCTCTGAAAATGAGCAAGCAGCTGAGTAGATTAAACTCAGAAATGAAGCATAGTTAGGAGACCTGCCCAACTTCATATAGACATAAATTCTGCAAATGCCTTATCCACTCTTCACAAAGGGTTGGAAGTCCAGAGCAAAATCAATAAATCCTTTTGATGTTAAGCACTGGAAATTCTTATGAAGAAAATTTGATCACTACCACGCTGGACAGATTTAGTTGTCAAACTCCAGATGAAAGGCTAGCTAATTTTAAGGAGTATTGAAGTATTTGGAGTATTCATGCACACTGCAGGATGGACTTTCTTTATCCTTCTTGTAAAGAAGCTGCTTGAAACTTAACAGAATGATTAAATTTCTTGTTCCCATTGTCTTTGTGCAAGTAGAAATGCAAACTAGAGGTCTGCTGTAGCTTTCTGTAGATTTAATTCCATTGGGAGAAGCACAAGTGCAAAAGGAAAGTTTAAGAATTGGAATCTCGATGGCAAGCAAGCAAGATGTAGAAAAAATATTCCACATCTCATTTGAACAGAGACCTTAAGTATTGAACTTGACTTTTACTTGATAATTGTTATCCAAATTGATTTTAGGACAGGTTTGGTTCTTCTTTGTTTTGGGGTTTGTTTATTTTGTTTTATTTTATTTTGCTTTTTTATTTTTGAGTTAGGATTATGTTATTTACTCTGTGACTGAAAATCATTATATGAATTCCATATTGTAACTCTTATTTTTCTGCTTCCCACTTTCCATACTTCACTCGTCTGTGGAAATTGATTTTAATAACCAAAACTTTAGATGGATTGGTAATGCAGGAGATGAAGTACCAACCTTCAGCTGGGAAATTAAAAACTATGCTTTGTGCTGCAGTATTACCAAAGGACAAAGCACTGTCTTCTTTCAGTAAAACACACCCGATTATGGTAGTAAGAAGCACTGGCAAAATGGGCATGAGAGTATTTGTAGTGACCTCTCCTTGGCAGTCTCAGAGAAATGACAAATTCTTCACATTTCTCATTCTTTTTCATTTGTCTTTCTTGGTGAAGATTCATGTTGGTAGAAAATATTACTCAAATCATTAATTTCAGAGGTTTGAAAAAGTTTTTGCCAAAAAACCCCACCTGGAATAGTAAAGACATGATAGAAAAAAAGTGGAAGGGGAAGGAGAACTTGTAGAAGGTATGTGCTGCTTGATTTTTTTATGTTATTGAGGCGGTTTAAAGTGTAGGATTAGATCAAAACTTCGTTATTGTTGCAGGTTTATCATGCAAATATATATATTCTGCAATCTGGAGAAAGCCCTGTATTACTCTCCAGCTATAAAATGAAACAATTTCTGAAATAAAAATTTCCAGATTTTGGAAAAACAGCTGCAGTAGGTAATGCATGCTGTCTAAACAGCAGTGACTATGTAAGACTCTAAAAACATCCAGGCACAAAAAGTGATTTTTCACATCTTCCCTATCCATCAGATGACCCTGCCACCTTTTTGACAAATCCAGTATCTTACATTCTGTAGTTATTTCCCTAATGGGATTATTAGTAAAACAATACCTTTTGATTGGACCTGGAAAACACTCGATGAAGAATACATCTGAAGAAAGTGTGAAGTTATTCTTTTTTAAAGCAAGAATGTGACTCAGATCACACGTTCTGTTGCAATAATTTTCTGTAGGTATTGCAAAAAGGGCTGATGTATTTTTGCAAGTGTTGTGAAAAGAACACCTTAGTCACTTCTTAGCATCTCAAAGCATGCTCGTGCTAGTCCTCTTAAATCCATTTACACACTATTCCAAAATGTTGAGAGATTCAATAAGCCCAGGCATATAATACATAGTACTGGTACACCAGGCTTAAAGGAAGCTTTGCTGCAGATACAAATTTGGCACCATCATCCTACCTCTAAACAGTTTTCATTATGGAAAGACCGAGGAAGAGGATTTTGAGTCGCCAAGCTATTAAGCACTTGCATTCAAATTGAGGTTTATTCCTGTTGAAAGCTGTATGGACTTGCCAATAGGAAGATGAGAGTCAGTTAGCAGTTTACTGTGGGTGCTTAAGCTGCTTTCTTGATTATTTTCCAGATTTTGTTTACCAATGTATAAGATAGCTAAACTACCACACACAGTAGTAAATTTATAGTTGTTTTGAAAACCTAAAGAAATATTTATTTAAAAATTCAGCTATTTATGGTCTTTATCCATGAATTTGTGTGCCAAGAAATTCTGCCAGAGGAATTTATACTTGGGAAAATTCTTAGCTATGCTGCTGCAGATCACAAGGTCCTGCGTTAGAGGATCCCATAACACCAGTGTAAGCAAGATATGGTACCACTTGTAAGGTTGTTAAGATGACTGTTAAAATGTGACTTAAGTATCTGGGATGAGCATTGGTATTTTGGTTGTAATATGTAAGAGCAGATGGGAAGAAACACTTACATGTTAGAAACCAATGTAGCAAAGTGACACAACACAGATCTAAATTCAGAGTAATCATAGATAATCATGTATTATGAATTTTTTCATTTGTTTTAGTGTAGTTGTTTACTTCCTTCAAGCACAAGTATTGTTCAACATGTCTTTGAGACTGTAAACTTCACACCACATCTCCATGATAATGTCCTTACTTTATGGTCCTTACTTTGAGTATTATCATCTCTATTTCAAAAGTTATTTCAGGCCCTGAAATGCCCTTCTCCTCATCATGTAATATAATCTGGAGGCTGTGGGGTTTGGGGTTTTTTTTGTTTTGTTTTGTTTTGTTTTGTTTTGTTTTGTTTTCGTTTGGTTTGGTTTGGTTTGGTTTGGTTTGGTTTGGTTTGGTTTGGTTTGGTTTGGTTGTTTGAGAAGTCTTTACACACCTCTCTTTCATGGGCACCCCCTTGCCATGGGGAAGGAGCTTGCATACCCTTGTGAGGTTGAGAGCTGTGCTGGTGGTGGCATGTGCCTCCAGTGGGGTCTCCCAAGCCAGACAGGTCTCAACTGAAGGGTCAGACAAAGTGTGTCCGCGGGCAGGATGGGCTCACTAGCCTTTGGGCAGCCATCCTGGGAGAAGGACAACTCTGACTCCAAACCTGGGCAGATGGAGCTCGTTTAGTCTTGTAAGGCTCCATCTCAGAGAAGGACGCTCTAACCAAACCTACAACCCGAGGACTTCGCTGTCACTGTCCAAGCTCACTAGGCCCTGGCAGATGAACCTCAGGTGTAAAGGGTGCAGCCAGTTCCACACACGCTGAGCCTCACCTAAAAAATCCACCGCGCAGGCTTGAAAGATTTTACTCACGCTTGCAAAGCCCTGTAGCGACAGGCGAGGGACGAAATGGCAGGTGAAAAGATGTCACTGGAAGCCGCAGACCCAACCATGCATGCAGGCACTTCAGGACATTTGTTGCTCGAGACTGACCCAGGAGATGACAGT
>NW_010396572.1:0-962 GCF_000710305.1 Buceros rhinoceros silvestris
ATATTTGTGTCAGACGGCCCTTTAAACAGTTTGGTCCTAGAAGGAACACGGATCTTTGGAAGACACCACCGGGTAGTGGGAGTTTTGGCAGCTTAGCAATAAACAATCTGTAGTGAGCTTTTTTAGAAGTGACAGGGTGGGGTAGAGGACTGGTTGCAACCAAGCAGACTCTCCCATGATGAGCTCATGATCACGAGCCTTGTGATCAGATGCCAAAGGATGGAAAAGGAAAGGAGTTGTCACAACAGTGAGTTTCTCCATGTTCACGAAACTCTTATCGAGGAAGAAGAGTAAAGATGAAGCCACCAAACAGCGACCCCAGCAGTGAAATGGGGCATGCGCGAAGTTACAGGTTATGTAATTGGAAGGTGGAGTTTGGGGCGTCCACACACATGTACCGGCCACACACTGTGTGGGGGCAGCTTTAACCTCTGCTATAAAGGTAGAGCTGTTTGGGCACAGAGACGAGGTAGCTGCATGGCACGACGAGGACCACGTTGCCTCCATGGGGACGCCCACAAGAGTCCTTTAACTACCGATGCCTCACCTCTTAAACAATCCACACTGGGGACGCTGCGGATTCAGACATCACTTGCTAGTCCAGGGTCAGAATGTGTATGAACTGAGGTAGCTTTTTCTTTCCATTCTTCCCCTTGATTTATCATGACGAATTGCACTTGGACAGAAGGAAACGCTTATTCTGCCCTCGAATGCCCACGGGGTGCCTTGCTAGTTGTCTTAATCATAGTAGCACTAATTTTAGTTGTAATACTTTGGAGGCCTCAATTCTAACTGATGTGACGTCACGTTTACTCTATTTTTAGTTTACTAAAAACGTCACGTTTACTCTCTAGCTGTTTTTAGATAAAATAAGCCCTGTCATACTTGTGTGCCTGTTTGTGTGCATGTCTGTGATTATTAGTCACCCAGAGATCCTTCGGACCTTTACTGGAACAATATTG
>NW_010396573.1:0-213 GCF_000710305.1 Buceros rhinoceros silvestris
TGGGGGGGTTTATAGGCCTCTGCGCTTGCTCCCGTGGGGCGCCGGGAGGACTGGAGGCCTCTCGGTCCCCTCCCCGGGGTTGCCGCTCTGTGCGCTGAGGGGTTGGTGGCCCCTGGGCCGGTTCCCGTGGGTCGCAGGGGGTCGCAGGGCCTTGCGGGGGCTGCTCCAGCCGTGCTCTCCCCCCAGGCAGGGGTTTGCTGGTCGCCGGCAGGC
>NW_010396573.1:433-9381 GCF_000710305.1 Buceros rhinoceros silvestris
TGGGGTTTGCCCTGAGGCTGGGCTCCGCCTGGCGTGTTTTCTTCCTGCACCCAGATAACTCCAGTTGGTGGCTCTGTGTGCAGGAGATAATTTGATGATACCTCCGTGGTGTGTGGGAGGAGATCCCTTCTCTTTCAGAAGCCCATAAAGAGGGAGGGAGGGAGGAAGGCTGTGGGGTTTTTTACTAAACAAAAAACTATTAGAAAGGCTTGTTTGTCCTAAAAGGAGGAAGAAGTCCTTTGGAAACCAGGCAGCGCCAGGGTCTGCCCACCAGAGCCCTGCGTGGGGGAAGACACCACTGCCATGCTGGAGGCTCCTGGACGGTCTGTGCGTGGAGCAGAGCACGATGCCTTTCCTGCACGGCTTCCGCAGGATCATCTTCGAGTACCAGCCCCTGGTAGACGAGATCTTGGGGTTGCTGGCGATACAGGATGTGGAGCGGCAGAGCACCCTTGAGAGGTAACTGGACGGGGCTGTGAGCATTGCTCTGGGGTTAAACGCCCACTCGGTGTTTTAGGGGGCGATGGCTGGAACTCAGTGGTGTGCTGAGGTCGGACGCAGCTCTGGCTGGAGACGGACCCCAGTCCCAGTGAGCGGCTTGTCCCACAGACCCTCCTCTTGCTGCTGTTTTTTGGGAACGTGGGGGTGCAGCAGAACAAACGCAGGGACTAGATGTGCTCCCCAGACACAGCCCTTTCTGCCTGACCCACAGCAACACGACCTAGACTGGGGTTCAGCTCTGCTCCTGCTGCTGCTGCATAACCTCACAGCCAGCAGCTCAGGGACCTGGCAGTTACAAAACCGGGGAGACCAGGGATTTTCCTTCTTCCCTGGTGCTGCTTTGACCCTTGCACCTCTGAGATTTGTGTCCTTCAGCAAGTAACTGGTTGATTTTGTGTGTCTCAAGCCCTGCCTGTCTGGGCAGTGACAGGAACCAGCTCTCGGCTGTGAGACGAGTCTTGGAGAGGGAGACCCACTCCCCGTTCTACCAGGAAGGTGTGAGCTATGCCCTGCTGAAAGTCACTGAGCTGGGGCTCGTCCCCGCCGCAGAAATCCTGCTGGAGTTCGGAGCTGACCTCAGTTTTGAGGGTAAGGCTGGTGGGGAGGGGGCTGCGCCTGGCCAGGAGGAACCAGCTGGTGAAAAGCTGCCCTGGAAGGTGGTGAAGCTGGGGCACAAAGAGGGGATGCTACCAGCTCAGACCCCTGCTCCTTGCTGGGACAGTGTGGATGTGCCTTGTGGCAGCCCTTGTCCAGACACAGCCGCAGGGATGGACTGGGGGGGTGGCCAGGGGCTTGGGGAGCGGTTTGCAGCTTTGAGGGCTTTTGCCAGTGATGGAGCTGTTGCAAGAGGAGGACCTGGGGTGTCTGTGCAAGCCCTGTCTTCAAGGGCATCGCTGTGGTCTCAAAGCCCTCCCCAGCTGCCCCCTTCCACTTTTGGCAGGTATCGGGGCTTTTCCAGGGAAGCCTTTGGTTCTCTCTGACTCTGTGTTTTTGCCCTCAGATCCAGTTACTTACTACACCCCCCTGCACATCGCTGTGCTCCGCAACCAGCCCGATATTGTGGAACTCCTGGTGCACCACGGGGCCGACATCAACCGCAGAGACCGGGTATGAGCTTAGCTGCCTGGGCACAGCCAAGTTAAGCTCCTTCCAGACTTAACTGCAAGGGTCTGGCATGTGGGGACAGCCCTCCCTGCTCCCCACCTCCTGGCATGCCACTTCACCTCAGTGACCTCCTGTGCCCGTGGTCCATAGTGCTCTGGTCCTGTGGCAGAAGTTCAAGTTGCCTTTGGCCAAGCAAACCGGCTTCTACCGTGGAGCTGTGGGTGGGAGGAGGCTGGGGTAGGACGCACTGGGGAAGGTTCACTGTGAGTTTTGGGGGTGGGTTCCAATACACTCTTATGTTGGCCACGATGAAGTCCCAGTAGCGACTGGAGGCTCACGGTCTTTAATATTTACGAGTGTTTTTTCCTTTCTGTCTCACTCTGTGCAGATCCATGAGAGCAGCCCCCTGGATCTGGCCAGCGAGGAGCCTGAGCGGTTGCCGTGCCTCCAGCGCCTGCTTCAGCTGGGGGCCGATGTCAACGCAGCTGATAAACACGGTCCGTGTGCCCCATCTGGGGGGTCCCAGGATGGGTGGGCTAGAGCGGGGCAGTGGCTCTGGGTCCTTCCTTCTTGCTGCTGCAAGTGCTGTCTGGTTAGAAACTGGTTTGGAAGCTGGGTGCAGGTTGCAGCACCTCCCTGCTGCTCTGTTTTCTCCTTCCGTGCTGGCTGCGTCAGGCACGGGAGAGTCTGAAGCCAGCTCAGCATGGGACGGGGCTGTGCCTCCATAGCCCTGTGGTGACCATGTGCTCTAAAACTCGCTGTGCTGTGGCACACGTGCCCTCTGGGGCCACCACCAGCCTTGCATCTGCGGCCTGTGACCCTGTCCTCGTAGCTGTGTACCTTTATGGGGACAGCGGAAGCCTGCTGGAAGGAGAAGGGTTGTCTCTGCGTGTTTGACCATCTGGTTGGCAGGGCGGATTGTTTTTCTTCCTGCCTTTTGAGCTGTCCCCCTACTTTCATCTAGCTGACCGACTGCTGTGTTGCAGGAAAGACAGCGCTGTTGCATGCCCTGGCCAGCAGTGACGGCGTCCAGATCCACAACACCGAGAGCATCCGTCTCCTGTTGGACGGAGGTGAGGGCAACCTTCTCCCCTCTCCATGCACAACCTCCCCAGGCCTAGCGCTGGCTGATTCTTGTAGAGCACGGGGTGCTGCCCTCCCCACTCCTTTATGTTCCTGCTTGAGCAAGAGTGAAGCGTGGCAGCACTGGAGTTAGTGCTGTCCTGGCCTCACTGCGATGCCGGTTACACCCTCTGTTCCTTTCTCCAGGTGCAGACGTCAGGGCCACCACCAAAGATGGTGACACTGTCTTTACCTCCGTCATCTTTCTGCTGGGAGAGATGGTGTGCAGTGACTCTGAGGAGGCGCAGGTCATCAATCGCTTCTGCTTTCGTGTCACACAGCTGCTGCTGGCCCACGGTGCCAACCCCAGTGAGTGCCCGGCCCCCGAGTCCCTCACCCACCTCTGCTTCAAAAGCTTCAAACGCCACTTCCCGCTGCTGCGGTTCTTGCTGGAGTCAGGTGCCGCCTACAACTGCTCTGTCCACGGTCCCTCGTGCTGGTCGGGCTTTCACATCGTCTTTGAGTGCCTCTGCTCGCACCTCAGCGTCTCCGAAGATGACAGCTTCTCTACAGACCTTATCCAGAAGGGTCAGACTCTGCTGGAGCTCATGATGGCCAGTTCACAAGCCATCCAGCTGCCCAGCAACTTTGAGGTCAACACCAGCAGCTGCAGGTACCACGAAGAGAAGATCAGGACTCTCTTCTGCTCTCTGAAGCAGCTGGAGCGCTCGCCACAGGCACTGAAACGTCTCTGCAGAGTGTTTATCCGGCAGCGCCTTAAACCGTGGCCAGTAGATGTCAAAATCAAGGCTCTACCTCTTCCAGACAGGCTGAAGTGGTACCTCCTCATCGACCACACTGCTGCTGGGCATGAGGACCTCTGAGCCTGACTACTGCTTCTCCATCTCCCCCCTCTACAGTCATGGTGTGCCTACAGCCTCCAAACCTCTGCTCTGGGCCAGTTTTCTCCACAAGAGGTGGATTGTCCACAAGCCCATGGCTTGTCCGGTGCTGATCACGGTGTGTCTCTCTGCTGCCTTTTTTGGGGAGTGATGCTTTTTGGGGGCTTGATGCCACACATGTGTCTCTGCAGGTCTTGTTGCGCTGGGGCATCTGGTGGGGAGGCGGACAGAGCCCCGTGGCTCCCTGGGGGCGAAGAGAGACCCTGGGGAGGTGGATACTGGGGCAGAGGGCTGGTTTGTGTGGGCTCTAAGAAAAGACCTGGTGGGCAGGACCTGTGGGCCAGTTGGGGACTGGAGAGGCAGCTTGTCCCCTCTCTTTCCAGCCCTGCCAGTCCCAGGGTAGGTGAAGCAGTGCCTTAGGCAAGCGGTGGAGGCGTGAGATGCCTTGGTGTGCTGGGAGAAGCGGTGCCCCCAGTGCTAGTAGAGCACTGGCACCAGTGTGCTGGTTTCCTGCCTCCAGTCCTGGTGCTGGGAGCAGCCATGGTGGAAGCAGGTCTGGTAACTCCACGTGGATGTGGAAACCTGGGGAGGGGGTGAGGGTCAGCAGGGCTGGTAGCGGTGGCCAGGTGCTCCACACCCTCTGAGTTTTTGCTGGGAGCACCCCAGCCTCCCAGCACGGACCATCCACTAAGGACATCTCAGGGGTGCTGGGCTCCAGACCAGACAAATGGATGTTTCTTGGCTTCGTGGTGCGTTCCCTGTGCAAGGACGAGGAGCGGGCAGGTCACTGCTGAGTGCCTTGTGCCTCCCTCCCCATTCCTTGGCTCTTTCTTTTGCTGACCGCTCCCAGGACCGTGGTCTCCAGTGCCTCTTGCCCAGGAACAAAAAATTGCAGCAGGACTCGGGGTTTTCTTTCCAAGCTGCTCCTGGAAGCTCCAAACTCTGGGGCTGCACACCCGTGGTCTCCAGTGCCTCTTGCCCAGTAACAAAAAATTGCAGCAGGACTCGGGGTTTTCTTTCCAAGCTGCTCCTGGAAGCTCCAAACTCTGGGGCTGCACATGGAGGTCCCATCTGGCTGCCCCTTCTAGGCATGTGCTTCCTCGTGACGTGCCAAGGACTGGCCGCAGAGCTGAGCCCCGCGCACCACGCTTTTGTTGTTTTGGGTTTTGTTTGTCATGGGGGCGGATGCAGAAGAGGATGAAATGAGGAAAAATCTGTTGTGAGTAGGTACAGTTTCTAGCAGGTAGATCTGGGATCCGCCAGCAATTTGCCTGCAGAAGGGTTGTTGTCCATCCCGTCACCCCCCATCACCCTGCTGGCAGCATCTGAGGTTGTTTTTTTTACTTTCTCCCACCCCGTGGAACTGGAGTGGTGCATCGTGATGAACTGATGTTTAAAGAAAAAAAAAATGTGATCAAATACTCCCCTGGTGTGTGGAATGGGAAATGAGCAATTAAATGAGGCCTTTTGTAATAATGACAGGCGGCTTGTGTCCTGCTGGAGAGGTGGGGTGGAGGAGAGGGCTCTGTGGGATGGGGGGAGTTGTGTGTGAGCCCAGCCGGAGGGATGGGCTGTAACAGGGCTCTGCGGGAGGGCTCACCCACCCGGCCAGTAGTCGTGCCAGTGTCAGGGTGAGGCTGGGACGAGACAGGTGGGGTGGAGGAGAGGGCTCTGTGGGATGGGGGGAGTTGTGTGTGAGCCCAGCCGGAGGGATGGGCTGTAACAGGGCTCGGCGGGAGGGCTCACCCACCCGGCCAGTAGTCGTGCCAGTGTCAGGGTGAGGCTGGTACAAGCCAGTGGCCAGGGTTGGGCAAAACGCTGTGGATATGGCCAAGGAGGTGATGGAGTGGTCAAAGCCAGCTGTGGGGGGAGCAGCTGTAGTGGCAGTGTTAGAGTGGGAGGTACTGGGCACCACAGGCTGGGGGTGTGGAGGCAGCTCAGCAGGTTCCCCGTTAACACCCAGAGCACACCAGCTCTCTCCTGGGGTTGCAAGGCTTTGTCTGGGTTACCCCCACCCCTGCAGGAGGATTTGGGGGACCCAGGATTATATCCATCCACCTTCTTTTCTGCTGCACATGTTGGAGACCTGCTCGTGGGTTTACAGGAGAGGCCCCCACAAAGCCCCAGGGCCTGCTGTGGCCTTCCCCAACCCAGCTCCCATTTGCCTCACCCAGCTCATCACTGAGAGCAGCAGCAAGACTGTAAGCGGGAAAGGGTCAAGCACCTAGCAAGGAAGGGAGCCCAGACGCTCACATCGGTGCTCTGAGCTCCAGTTCTCTAACAGAAGCCCTGCGTGACTGTGGTCAGCTGGTGCCCATGGAGTGCACCTCGTGCAGGGGAGACCTTCTTGCTCCTGTACAGAGTCCCCGAGCGAAGTCAGTGCTGTGTCCGACAAAGCCCACGTGCAGAAGTGCAACAGCAGGAAAGTGTATTTGGCGAACACCTCTTTTCACAAACAGCAGCAACTTGGAAGACAAAGCCCCATCCTCACCACCAGCCCCAGACAGAGGGAGTCTCGACACCCTCACTGCCATCTGCTTCCCATGGTGAAGGCACGGTCCTCACCCCTCCCGGCCCAGAAGGAACCACCATGCTGGCCCTGGAGAGACCACCGCCAGCCACCCTCATCTCATGGCTAAGGTGTAGACGTGGTAGATCTCATCGGGGAAGTTCTCCTGGCGCTCCTCGGCTAGAACGTACAGCCCAGCTCGGCGGATGATCTTACGGACCACGTCCAGGTCCCGGCAAACGCTGCTGTCCACATCATCCATGATCACGCCCTCCTGAGCCATGTTGTCCTTGATGACCACAATGCCGTTGGGCCGCAGGCCAGCGCGGCACCGCTTCAGGAAGTCGGAGAGGTGGTTGTCAGTGAGATGTCCTGGAGGGGTAGAGCAGGGGTTAGAGGGCAAGGGGTGACCAGGGAGGAGACCAGAAGGCTGCAGCTGGGATCCCTCCTCATCCAGGCATCCGAATACTTGAGCCATTTGTAGGTTGGGAGGGGAGGGGGGTGTCCGACTTGTGTCCCACAGGCTCTACCCAGCTCCGTCCAACCCTAACCTCTGCCCTGACCTCTGAGGGCTTGGGGGAGAAGACCCCACAGTACAGTGCCCCCAGAGTGCCTTGCTATGGGGCAGGGATGGGGAGGGCAGGTCGTCACCCCAGCCTCCCACCCATGCTGTGAAGCTCACTCTTCATGCAGACCTCAAGCTGCTCTCCCCAGCGCACGGGGCACCTGACCTCGGGGACGCTGGACAGAGAACAGGCTGGTGAGACTCCTACATGCAAAGCAACCCTCACCGATGACCCACTGGATCCAGATGACATCGTAGGTGTTGGGCTCGGGGCTGAAGTCCTGGAGGCCACAGCAGAAGTAGTTGCGCACCCGCCTGCCCTCCTCTCCCAGGTAGCTCTTGGCCTTGGTGAGGAAGTCCTCCGTCACGTCCACCATGTCCACTGTCTTGAAGAGGGGCAGCAGCAGCCGCTTGGTGATCCGGCCAATGCCCGCCCCACAGTCCAGAGCGCGTGTTGTCCCTATCCGGTTGGAGCCATCCTGCAAAGACAACCATGAGGGGCTGAACCCCACTGCGAGGTACCCAGAGAGGAGAGATGGGGCGACCACGCAGGATGGCGCTGGGATACGGGGAAGCCACGGCAGTGCAAAGCTCCCCCAGCACGCACGCAACAGAGGATCCCCCAGAGCACCTCAGAGGGAAGAGCCCAGCACCATGGTGGGAGAAGGATGGGGCTTGGGGAGCGTGACAGACTGCCACCTACCCGCATAAACCTCTGCAGGAACTTCCTGGAGCTGTTGATGTCGATGCTGGAGATGTGGCCGTAGCCCCCCCGCATGCCGTCCACTGTGGCGGGCACGTCCTTCCAGTACTTCTCCGCCTTGGAGTAAAACTCGAGCTCGTTCTCCACCACCTCGCTCGTCATGCTGGCCGAGGTGCACGCACCCACGCAGGACTCGCTGCTCCCCCAAGATGGGAGAAACTGCTGGTCAGGTCCGAAAGAGCCGCCCCCAAACCAGGGAGGCAAGAGCCAGCTCAGTGCGTACCCCGATTTCTACTTTCCACCCCCTCTCCCCCTCCCCAGGGCTATTTCAAACCCTAAAAACCTTCAGCTGAGAGCAAGAAGGAACCAAGATCTAAATCCTGGTATTTTCTGGAGACCAGCAAGGCCAAACCCCCTTCCTGGGCAGGGATACCTCAGCCAGACCAGGCCTCCTGAGACCTGCTCAGCAATACACCCAATTATGGTGTTATTTTTTAAGGCTGATGCACCGTTTTCACCTACTCTGCCTCTTCTTCCCCTGTCTTAAGGTTTTACAGGTTTTGTGTTTATCTGTGGCAACAGCCCCATCAGTCACCTCCAATTACACCGGGAGTTGCCAGAAGTTACCCTAAGCACCTACCTGAGGACTGTAAATCTCAGCTGTGACCATAAGTTAGAAATTTGCAATATAATAAAGTCAAGGTATAATCAGCAATACAAGCTATAAATCCCCCCCAGGCATCTCATAATTCAAACCACTGTGGATTTGATTAACTGCGCCGAGGATTAGAAACTAGATTTAAGGTGGCCAAAGGGTAAATTTGAGGACTTCAAACACCTTTACAAATAAAGAAATACAGAGTGTTCGTGGCTTGAATTTGCTGGCAAATATCCCATTAGGCACAAAACCTTTTCAACGGCAGCTTCGGCAGTTTCGGTGGCCCCGCGTGGTCTTGACCCGCCCGGCGATGGAGTGGGGGGGATGCAGCGTCTCACCTGTCAGATCACCGGTGGAGATCCAGTTTGGCCCGGTGAGGCCGGGAGCTGGCTGCGCTGTGATCTAGAGGAAGAAAAGACAGATTTTAGTCTCAAATCACCCCTCTGGTCCTGCAAGCGTGAGTGAGGCTGACCACAGCGCCCGGGAGCTGGAGGTAAGCGCTGTCCCAACCCTGCAGGCACCCTCTCGGGGCAGCTGGGGGGCAGGAGGCTGAGGCACGGGGGCAGCTGGTGTGTGGAGGGCTGTGGCCCCGCTTTGGGCAGCGCTGCTGTCTGATCTCAGGGGGTGGGACTCCGGCTCACGCTCCCGACTGCGTCGCCCCTTCCTTGGCCCTTGGCGCTGGGGACTCCCTGGTGATGTTTTCCGGGGTGTCACGGGCCTCTGGTGGCGGTTGAGGGCACTCAGCAGGGTGACCCAGCGAGACCAGTACCCACCAGCAGGAACCCTGGTGCTGGCATCTGTTGTTCCCGCTGCCCCCAGGGCCCCCGGCACAGGGCAGCCCCCCAGCTGACATGAGGGCAGGTTCTTGCCCCACACGCCTCTGCAGCCGCGGGGAGGTCGCACCAGCCCTCCCCGCTTTTGGGGCGGGGGAGGTCACCCCAATG
>NW_010396574.1:0-256 GCF_000710305.1 Buceros rhinoceros silvestris
CACCCCCCTTTGATTTTGCTCAGGATAAAGAAGCTGTGATTTATTATTCAGTAGTAAAAATCAGAAATTGTCTCAAAAAGAGGCAGGGAGAAAATGGGGGGAATATTGCTCTCTGTGCATTTGTTAGTAGACAGGTTTTTCCACACAGTGCGCTGTCATTGCCTTGAAAACCAAGAGCCTCGGTGTTCGAGATTTGACATCTGTGTAGCAGGAGATAGATACATATGTGTGTGTGTATATATATATATGTATGTAA
>NW_010396574.1:422-8967 GCF_000710305.1 Buceros rhinoceros silvestris
GTGGGAGTAATGCAGAGTTTTAAGCTCAGGGTCACTAATCAGTCAGCAACAGCTGGTTGTGATGAAACATTTGCATTTTATGGCCTGATTATACTCAAACTATTGTCATCCCTGTAGTGTTTAGGGGGCGTGGGCTGTTGGAATACTCCGCGAGGTTCCCTCTGAAATTCAAGGACTCTGGCAGTTATGCCTGTGTAGTTGAATTGAGTATCTCTAACTTTGGGTTAGCTTTCTCCTTTGTCTTCCTCACCTGTAACTTTACTTCAAACAAAACTCATTTACAGTCTTTCATTATTTACTTCAGTTTCCTAGATAAAATAGTTATATGTTGTGTTTTTTTTTTTCCTCTGTAAATGCAACCATCTGCCTTTTATCCAAAGGAAACGGGATGGTTTTACAAGGTACCTTCCACTCAAGAGGTTATCTTAATTCTGGCTGGTGTTGCCTGTCTGATGTGTTTGGTGCAATAACTCACTAAGCCACTTGGGTTTAGGCATAGGGTAACCATGCAAGTGCAAATCAACACGTAAATCAAGCAAATATGTCATCACTAGAAGCACAAATTTTGACCTTAGCGGAAAAATGAGGGAAACATATCTGATAGTTCCGTAGAGTGGATTCTTACTAAAATAATTTTGGATGAGAACCACAGCAAAAATCTTTTCCCCTCGTTGAGCTTTTCTTTTATCTGGGACACACAGCCTGTAATTTGAGACAGCTGCCTTCCTCTGCCACACTGTATTGTTAACGGAACTCATCGTAATGCAGCGTAACTCGGTAATAGCGCTAGGAATGTGAGCAACGAGCACACTGGAAGGCTAGCATATAGGCTTTTGTTGAAAATTTATCTAAGCCTATGCGAATCTGTGATAGGTGGGGTAAAAATGCTTCCACATGAAACTGGGCTAACAAAGCTTCCTTTATCATCAAGGGACAGAAATTGATACTTTTGGGGAAAGTCCACCTGGCGTATTTTAGATCTGTGCATTAGGATGCACTGTAGCTTTCACTGCATTAACTTCACTCTCTGTGGAGAAGGAGAGTCTCTAGAGGAAGCTGGATCTTTCTGTTTGATCTTCCACCTGGCCACATATTCCAACTTGTGCTGCTTCTTGAAGAAATGTTGATGCTATAGCTTTCCATTTTGATCACCGTCGCCAATGGTTTCTCCTTTTCCTGTAGGAGCCAAGCCATGGTCCAACATCATGGAGATCCTGGAGGAGAAGGATGGGGTTGATACCGAACTACTGGTTTACGCAATGACCTTGGTTAACAAGGTTTGTTTACTTTGTTAGCATAACGGCTGGAGATAATGTTAGTGTTTTCAATTACATAATGATCTTGCCCATTGAGAACATATGACAAAGGAGACCTGGCCTGGAGTAGTTGCAGGACAATCTGTAATCAGTCAGCTCATTCTTGTTACTTGTGCTTCAGTCACCCAGAGGCAGCAGCTGGGAGCAGAATTGCTACTTTGCTAGATGCTGTGTGGAAACGTGTTATGACCTGCCTCCTCTCCCAACACTGACAATGCAGTGCAAAACAAAACTCAGTGAACTAGCTCAACGTATTGTCAAAGGGGAGAAGGAAAGCAAGTGCAGGTGAAAAGATCGCATGCTCACAAAGACTTGCATTGTGCGTAATTTTCTAGTGTAGATAGCTTAGGGTTTTTTTTTACTGCAAAACAAATATGATTAATTTAACAAATATGATGAATTTAAGGTCTGAGTATTACTAAGAGTGTTTCTGATTAAAAAAATGAGTTTATTTATTTTTCTTTCTTTATATTTTCTGGTGTCCTGTATTATAAGTAGTAGTTTTGCAGTAAAGTCAAATGTTTTCCAAAGTACGTACTTGTGCTATGAAGAAGGAGAAAGTGAAAGGCCCATCAAAGTTAGATATGTATTAGTGTAAATTATTTAATTCCTTAAAAATTAATGTCTAGTCCTAAACAAATCTTAGGGTGACTAAAATTAAAAATGGATTTTTTTAAAGAGCATAGCATATATACTAGCATGTAAAAATAACTGTGTGTTTTGTGATTATATTTAATAGGCCAGAGTATGATTGAGTATTATTATTATTATTCATTATATTCATTTAAAGATCCCAAGTTTGTCAGTGCTAGCTGTTAGCTTATTGTGCTCATGGCCACATGATTGAGGCCATTGGTTGCTTTGGTGTTTTTTTAATAAAATCATTTCCTAACAGCAGATACTGACCAGCAAAGATGCCTGAGAGGGACTAACTTCTGGTGACATCACTGGTGTTACTGTATTTTTGCTTAGAGTTACCCTTACTCCTGCTTACATGGTAGTAAGGATCCTCTTGGCTTTAAAAGATGACCTTATCTCACTGATGTACCCTCTTACCAGCTTCATATGCTTCTATCTGTAGCTGCTGTTAAAGCTGAGGGGACTAGTTTTTAACATCTCCATTTTACACTTTGTTGTTTTGTGCGGAGGTTCCTCTTTTTGAAATAATTCTCTTCATTATTTGTGCAGTTGTAATCTACCTGGTGTTTGACTTCTTCAAAAGTTTTGTTCTGTGATGACTCCTTTATTATCCTATAGTTGATTCCTTTACTTTGAGTTTTTCACTATATTTAAAGCTATTTTTAGGAGGAGGTAATTCTTTAAAAACACACAAAAAGAAAAAGCATCACTGAGTCAAAGGAGCAAGGCAGTTATGAAGATCAAGGAAGAGAGGAATCCCACAATGCCACACTTATAATTACGATCTGGCTTATGGACAGCTTTATGATGTTTTTAATGGGATTTTTTTCATGATTATAGGGAAAACAGCAAGCAGCATGTCACAGTTGTAATTTTTTTCCCCCACAGAGAATACAAAGAAGGCTCAGATAGTTTCAGCTTCTCTAGGCGAGGAAATGTCAAAGCTTTCAGTGCAGGCAGAGTCCTCATAAGGGATTTGTCTTAAGGAAGCATACTTCTGCTCCTTTTTCTTTCTCCATGTGTACATTTACAGAATGTTTTCCTTTCTGCTCAAGAGCAGAAAACACATTTGCCCAGACAACAGAATCTTACAATACATTTTAAAAAAAGTAAATAAAATAATTACAAGGTACATACAATTTAATATGTTTTAGTATAGTCAGATTAAGCACTGAATGTGCTTTTTTTTAATAGGTCCAGTATAAGCCTAGAATTTAAGCACCAGCTTCCAGGCCAGGGGTTACTAGTGGGAGCTTGGAGTACTCCCCGCCATCGATCTATCAGCGGTGGTTGAAAAAGTGCTGTTTCAGGCCAGTGTGGTGTTCATACAGCATCTGGCACATCAGTTTCCAGTGACCTGCCGTAAGAACATCACAACTGCCACACTGGAGCAATGATCATCTTACATCCCGTGCCTGACATTGGCCACACCAGATGTTTTAGAAGTTGTGGTTCCTGGGAAAACAAATAGATGAGAGAGACTTCTTTCTGTCCCAACACAATTCAAAACTTGGCTAATGCCCTTAAGCATGTTTATTTACCACGTAGTGCTTTTCACCGTAGCATGTAAGATTTAGCTAACGTCTCTTTATCTGGTGTGTGGGCCCTCTAGTGAAGTGTGGTCTGTTAGATGTTTAGTAACCAGAGGAGTACTCTTGTATGACTTGGACTTGCGTGTAAAGCATTGCACATCAAATGGACGTTCTGTCATCTGTATCCTCTCTGCACCACTGCTTCATACTGTAATTGTTTTGTAAATGACAAACGGCACCATACTTAGTAGTTTTACTAGCTAGTATCACCCAGGGCTGTGCATTTTAAAAACTGCAAATAAAGAGAGCCTTTAGTCTGAAGTGAGGCATAGCCTAGCACTTATTTATGTCAGGTTTTGTTCAGAAGCATAACCGAGGATATGTGGTGATAAGAGTATTTAGCTAGTACCTGCTGAGTATGTTGTCTAATAGGTTTTTATCATCTAGAAAAATATTTGGCTGCTACACTCTCATTAAACCTCACCACCACCACCCCTGCCCACCCCGATCCAACTTCATTAGGTTTTTTTACCTTTCTTTCCATTGTACAGTTGGTGATAGGTAAAACATGTTGTTTAGGCTTTGGTAAAAATTTTAAGAAATATAAACATACTTTTCCAAGTGGATAAATTTTAATTATCTAGACAGGTTTTTATTTTGTAAGGTTCAGTCTTCAGAGCTGGAAGAACTATTTGGGACTTGTATGTGTATTTTGATATTGGAATATCATTTTAAACCTATCCAGAGACTCAGGAAAGGAGCGAGGACCTTGGAAGAACCTGCCCAATTTATGACTCTACTCTGCTGTTTGCAGGTTTTGCTTCCTATATAAAGCCACTAAGAAAATGGGGGGACACTCCTGTTTTTTAATATCACAAGCCAGAATTAATCAGTTATTCATGCAAGCACTTCATGTCCCTTGTGTTTAGTTACTGCAAAAATCTTTCTCCTGTGTTAGACTGAACTGACCTTGTTGTGACACCAGTGGTGCCCTTTTGCATCCCGTTTTGTAATGTTAGAAATTGAATTTGGTGTGCATTAGGCTCTGAAAATAGTTCTGTGATTTTAAAGAGAAACCGTGCAAAGGAAAAATATTTGATTTCTGTGCTTGGGCATTCAATTGCCCAGCTCTGGGCAGCAGCATGCAGTGAAAATTTGATTTCCACTGCTGCATGATTTAAAATTATATTAACCAATAAAAGGCTGCTGACAAAAGCAGGGTGTCCAGTAAATACCACTTTATGCTGCTGTTTTCCCTGTCTACAGCCTTCTTTACCTCAGATTTTTAAAAAAGCTATACTTGAAGGTGGGTTACATGCATATCAACATTAAGACTGTTTCCTGGTATTTTAAGAAGTAAATGCTTGGTCCAACTCTTTGTCTACCCTTCTGCACATAAGACTTTACACTGTGCATGAAGACACTCAGGTCAGCATAGTTACTGTCTACTTCTTCCGTACTCAAGAGGAACCCTGCTAGGTGAACATCATTTTCAGTCACAGTATTTCCATATCCATGGTAAAGCTCCATTGAATTTACAGTGTGAAGCCTCATTTGCTGAATTCTCACATCTTTAATCAAAGCTAGGTGTCAGTTTAGGAAGGAACAAAATTTACATAGTATCTATTTTCAGCACTGTTCAGGAAAATTTAGTTTCATGGTCTTCAGAGGGTTTTAAACAGAGGCCTAAGTACTGTCCTGGACAGAGACAAATTCTTAATTAGAGCCTGAACATATAACCCTGGGTGTATAAACTTAACACTTCATTGGTGTTAGCAGTAAGCATTCCTGTTGCTGTGGACCTCACCAGACATCAGACAATAGCCCTGTAATGACCGAAGAAAAAAATTACTGTGTTGTGTTTAGTTTAAAAAAAAAAAAAAAAAAAAAAAAAAAAAAAAAAAAAAAAATTTAAAACTACTTTGATGATGCTTGTTTTCCTCTGCCTTATTTCACAGGAAAGAGGTACTTTACCAGGGCAGGGTATCTCAGCTGTCTATTCTTCTCTCTTGTTAGTCACGTCATTCAGACCAGGTTTTCTGAATGTAGAGCTTCTTGGTGTAGGGAGGCAGCCCAAAGCAGCTGCCCCCTTCTGCACTCTGCTGCTCAGAGCCACCTTGGGAAAAGCCAGATTCCCCCAGTAATCTCAGAGCACAGTTCATCCCACCCCAGGCATAAGATGAAACTCTTCCTGGATTTTGCTTATGCTGTTTCTCGCTCTTTCTCTCCTCTACTGGGAATATTGATAAGTTACTTAGCTAATTACATAGGAGAGAGGAAACTACTTCAGAGTAAGCATCTCCCTGGTGAGCAAATCCAGAATAATTGTTGTTTCCAGTCTGCACTGCACAGTCTCATGTATTTTGCAGAAATGTCTCTCTATAGACTGATCCTTGTGATGAGGTGTATCTTGCTTTGCCAGTAGGTTGCACAGTATTTTCAGTAGTTAACTGCACAACACGTGCAGGATTACACTCCTTTTTCTGCATCAACCATAAGGAGCAGTAAAAAATCAGCACAAGCTAAGTAGGAATCAATGACAAACCAGAACAATGGTGTTTTCTGTTCTTTGCAAATGTTTGTAGGACTCCGGTGCATGAAGTTCACTTGTGTGCTGAACAAAGTTGTCCAATGCCCATGTCCTCTTCCAACACATCACTGCAGTAAAGCTGAGTGGCTTGATTCAGTCCCTCTTGCTACATAGACTGCAGTGACATACTAAGGTACACATGGTATCCTGCAGAAGAACTCCTTCCTTTTCTCAGTTTTGCGAATTCACCAACGACTGGTAAGAAAAGTGCTCTCTCCTGAACACAGAGCAGGTGCCATAGAAAGCTCTGAACTTCAAACAGTTCATTTTCAATAGCTGTTATTATCGGCATTCTTTATTTTCTAGTGTCCAGTGTCACTGGTAACAACTTGCCCCATGATCAGGAATTAGTAACTCTTTTAACATTTTGTAGGAGTTAAGGAGTTAGATTACCTTTAATCAGACTTCGCAAGTTGAAAGGGAGGAAGGGAGGAAAGGAGTCAATATTTCTATAATATAAAACAATTTGTGCGCTGAGAGGATGACCCCTGCTGCAGGTGTGGAGGACAGTAGGTGCAGGCTATTTCCTGCTGTCCTGACGTCACACAGCTGTGCATTGGACATTTTCTTCTTAAGGCCAAATTTACAGGAATAAGTAGGAAATAAGCTTCACTGTTTTTAACAAAACCATTTTTTTCTCTCTCTTTGCTTTTATCCCTGTGTTTGATGCTTTAACATTCTCTGTTCTTTAATGCTGTACTTGAATGAAGCCAGGAAGAATCCAACTGTGTATTTTAAAGACCCACATTTTCCATACTTCCTTGTATGAAATAACAACATTGATTTGTTTTGCCAATTACTCATTTTTCTACACAGTGCACAGAGTTGTTTGTTAAAAGCTGTGCCACTTGTTTTTTATTTTCTAGCGGTGTCTCTAATCCCACATCATGGGTTTGACTTTATTGAAATCATACATAGCACCACTTGCCACACACTTTTAAAAACCTTTGTTTAATTCTTTTCAAAACAAACAGATTTAAACGTTTTTCCTTTGATTCTTAGACGCTGTCGGGGTTGCCAGATCAAGACTCTTTCTACGACGTGGTGGACTGTCTGGAAGAGCTAGGCATTGAAGCTATTTCACAGAGACACTTGAACAAGAAAGGAACAGACTTGGACTTAGTTGAGCAATTTAACATTTATGAGGTAACATAACATGTCCTGTTTTATGCATCTTACAGCTTGTGCAAACTTCAAAGCTAAGAGGAAGAAGGGAATGTAACCTAAGTGAAATTCGGTTATCTATTTTATTAAAAAAAAAAAAAAAGCTGGGGCATACTCCAAGGCAAACCATCACATTTACTAGCCTCCTTAGAGGCAGTTCTGCCTGTAATTAAAACTTTCTCAGGCTGCTAGTTACACAGCCTGAAGTAAGAAGTTCTTTCCATATGCAAAAGTATTCCGCTCATGAAAAGGGTTCAGCTGAGCTCAGCTTCACAAATACCACTTGCTCTTGTTTACGAGTTTACACTGGACCAGATCCTACACAGTTTGTAGCAATGGAGTAATGAGTGACTCCACATTCACCACCTAGGTATAAAAAGTATAAAATAACTACTTCTGAAGTATTTATATGTAACAGTAGGATATCCAGTTTCTTAATAATTAAGCTCTTTTCAGACTTTGGGAAGTGTAGGAGCGAAGAGCCTTAAGCTGAAGTTAATGCAGTGTAAATGTGAATTCATGTTCTGGTGTGATGAAGCAAAATTACTTCGTCTAAGTTCAGCAATGGATTTGGTAGATTTGATTCTCCATTTTCTTCATCAGCTTTACACCCAAGTCGCTTCACTAATTTTAACAGCAGTTTGCAGGAAGTCAGGCCAAACTGGGAATATGAGAATGAGAGGGCTCCAAGTTCTTTCTTTTTCTATTGTCAGAGGCATCAGCCTATGAAATCCTTTTTAAAAGGCGGTTGTTAACCTTAAAAGCAGATATTTTTTCTTTTTTTTTTTTTTTTTTTGTGCACATGCTCTGCCTACTGAAAGACTTGATTAGCAATTAGCAATTTGCTTGGTTGGATACCAGCTTTCTTTTGATGACCGGACTAAATTTAGACATGCCTATGCACATTCTTTCTTTTTCTGACAGTGTTGTTTATCTGAAAAATCTCTTTATCTCCACTGAAATAGATTTTATACCTTAAGCAGACATATTACACTTCCCCTGCCTTTGTTTTGTTTAAGTCACTTCTGGTAAGAAATATCAGAACAACACTAACAGAAGCAAGAAGATACACATTCTTCTGATCACCCACATTGCCCTCTTCTGTTCCACTGCCTGTTTGAGTCGACTTTTCTCATATAGAGATTACTTAAATGTTATGCTGCATTTCAGATAGGGTTCACCAGTTATTTTATTGTTTCTGCTAGCAATATCTCTTCTTACATACCCTAAGGTAGAGCTTGCTCTGTTTCTCCAAGAGGTATTTCATGTTGGCATGTGTCCCGGTTTGGGCTAAAACTTCCTTG
>NW_010396575.1:0-1907 GCF_000710305.1 Buceros rhinoceros silvestris
TGCTGAACAGGTGGAACCAAATCCTGTGAAAATCTGGGATAACAAACACTTTTTTCATAGTTTCCCTGTGAAGAAATAGGTTTTCACAGAACTATGGCAGGAGCCTGTGTTCACCATGAAGCATTTAGAAATGCAAATGAGGTAGGCCATAAGAGACTGAATGTGGTTTGCAGTTGTGTTTTGGAAACCTACCATGTAATGTGCTAACAGTCCATGGCTAACCAGTTCTCGCCTGGTAAATCAAGAGTTAGTACTACTTTGGAAATGGGCACAACTAATAAAACCATACTTTCTTATGGGTTATGGACATAAGTTATCAATGAGTTTAAACTATTAAACTCTAAATTTCATAGAAAAAACATCCCACACCATACAGAGGTCAATGCAGCAGCAATATGCTTGCAAATTGCCAGCAAAAAGGAAGAGATGAAAAGGGCATTATTCCACTACAGCTGGGCTTGATTAATCACAAGAGCAGGTTGAAGAACTCAGATCCAGAGACGGAGAGCAAAGGTTCATGATGCCAGGGTGCTAGAGAAACTTAATTAGACTCAAGGGTCTTGTCTTCTCTGCACCACTATCCGTAAGGTAACTGGATGCAGGGCATCTACTAAAGCTTTCTTGTCATGACTCACAGTGGACTGTGACAGAGCTCAAGGCAGAGAAAGACCATAAGGTATGTAACTGCTGTGACAGACTGCTCTTTCACACTTTTCAGAGCTTCTCCCCAGGAGACTAAATATGTCATCTGTTCTAAGGAGGAAATATGCCATAACATTTTAAGTTCCTGGCCCTATTTGCTAAGTGCATAGACTGTGGAAGCAGCTTTGGTTGATCACCACTAGGTGATATACAAAATATCCTTTCAGTGAGTGCGGTCCTTGATTTCTTTGTTGTTACAGGCTTCCTCTCTTTCACTGCTTGTCTGTTGCTTGAATCATAACCTTTTTGAGGAAGAGACAACTACAATATGCATATAAAACAGTCTGACAAAGCTCAGAGGGCACACAAGAATTCTGAGGTAATTCAACACAGTAATAATCAAGAAATTAAAAAAACTGTAATGAATTGATCATGCTGTAGAAGAAAATTATCAGCCCATTTTTCCGGACTGGATGCAGAGGCACAAAGAGATTAGATGCTTATCTGCCCTACACAGAAACCCAAATATATAGTGGAGTTGGGGATGGGTTCAGGATCTTTCTGTACCTTGGCAGAAACCTAGACTTTTGAAAACTTACCATTAATTCCAGGTTAAAACCAGGCAGAGTTTTTCTAACGAAATATATTACTGTGTACTCCGAGTATATCTAATCTCCCTTGGGAAATGACCATTGACGTGGGCAGATCTTCTTCATTCAGTGAACATGCCTCTTAATCATCACCAAAGATTGCTGTGTCAGGAAGTGCTAGTTCCATAAACTGCTCTTCTTTCCATTTAATGCACACTCAAGACTTTGTCTGTGTTATCCTGACAGCTGCCTTCTCTGAAGAGGACTCACATTCTGTGGCTCCTGCTGTGATGGATTTGCCAGCAGGACTCCACGCAGTAAAAATTAAGTGGTTTTCCACACCCGACGCTAATACGTGATTTACACAGGATACAGATTTTAACAGCATGTTGAAAGACCTGCAGAATCACCTTTCCACAAGCATTAGGAGGCACTGCTCAACAACTTTTCTGTGGCTGGAACAGGTAAAAGGAGTTTTCAAGCTCTAGTTGAAATGCTTATTACAGTGCCTGTCTTGTATTCGACCATTATGGAAAGGCAGCACTGAAATGGAAATCGCAGATCCGGAGCTGCCTGCCGGGTGTGCACGCCGCTGCCGCAGCCTAGGTGCTGCGCTGAAAATACCGGGCACTTGCTGGGAGCTCTGCCAGCCCTCCGATCCCGCTGCCTTCCCTG
>NW_010396576.1:0-573 GCF_000710305.1 Buceros rhinoceros silvestris
GACGTCGAGTAAGTTGTAACGGTATCAGTGACACAACGCCAGGACTCCCCGAGGCAAGGCCAGGCCCTGGTGTCGCCGTAGCTTCACCGGGTCGTCACACCGCTCTGGGGGGTTCGCAGCACATGCCAGACTGCAGCCGGTTCCTCACCGCTCCTGGGTGGGCTGTGATCTGTCCACGGCATCTCCAGCGTGTCCCAGCACATACGAGCGTCCTCCCGTCACCTGTCCCCGTGGGGACAGCGAGATGGATGTTCTCCCAGATCCTCCTGCCTGCTGCAGCCCATTGCGAGCGAGTCCCTGTCCCCAGGGATTTTACTCTTTTAGTGAGAGAAAGTTTCCCAGAGCTGCCGGCTCCAGAGACGGGCTTTCGCAGGTGATGAATTAACGTGGCAGCTGGTGGCTGAGCTGGAAGGCAGGACCCGCACCGGGGCAGCAATGGGCTGTGCCCCCTCTGTCCACCCGCATCCCTCGGGGCATCGGGTACCGGTTGGGAAGGGAGCGTGGGTGACCGCGCCAGGGAGCCGGATCCTGGCCCCTTTCCATGTCGCTGGCTGCCAGCTGGACACGTCCCCC
>NW_010396576.1:705-1030 GCF_000710305.1 Buceros rhinoceros silvestris
ACACGTCACCCGTGGGTGACGTTTGGGGGAGACTTGTGTAGCTCAACAGGGGCTGATTTGGGATGCAGATGCAGGCCCCAGGTTTGGTTTAGGATGTCCAACGTTCCTGCTGCCTCCGAGCCCAGGGCGCTGATGACACCCTGGGGTGCTGATGACACCCCGGTGCTGCGAGCTGGCCGGCAGAGCGGCGGCGAAGGAAAGTGAGTTTGGGAAGCTGCGTGGTGCAGCAGATTCCTGCTAACCCCCAGGAGACGCATCCCAGCAGCGACGGGGCTGGAGAGCCTGGCTGCCACGCTGCTGCCGGGGGGCCCAGAAGGGTCGGGGT
>NW_010396576.1:1187-1916 GCF_000710305.1 Buceros rhinoceros silvestris
GGAATTAGTGCATTTAAGCCCCTTGGTTTTCCCTTTCCCTTCATAAAAATTACAGCAGGGCTGTCAGGAGCAAGCCACGTTTGTAAACCATGCAGCCCTAACGCCACGGGGATGGGCTCAGGTCAACTGTCAGCATCTTCTGGTGCCCCCGGCAAACCCCCCAGCAGCCAACCTGCATCATTTCCTGTATCAATGCCCGGCTGCAGCGTGGGGCAGCCCAGCCCTGTGGGAGCAGCGTGTTTCTCCCCTCGGCTGCTGCCCACAGCGTTGCAAACACTGCAGTGTCTGGCGTCCAGTGGTCTGGGCCTCGGAGAGGGTCTGTTTGTCCTTCCATCTTCCCAAGAGCAAGGGCTGCCTCGTTTTTGGGGGGCGTTTCAATCCTTCCTCCCTCCACACAGTCATTTTGGAACCGAAAAGGCTCCACCCATTGCCGCGCTTCGACCGGCAGCACCGGGCTGCGGCAGCGCTGGGTGCCGGTGGGAGTTTCGCTCTGTGTCACCCCGAGAGGGATGGAACCGGGGCTGGGTGGCAGCTGGGTCCCCCCGAGTGTGGCTGAAGCCTGGATTTGGCTCTGGAGAGGCGCAGGGCAATGCCACGGCCGGGCCCTGTGCTGTGAGGGGGGTAGGTGGGTGAATTCTGGTCGCCCCCAGGGATTTCGCTGGGTGCTGGGGTGATGCTCATGAGATGGCGGAAGGTGGTTAGTGGATGGAACCTCTCCCCAGCTCCCCG
>NW_010396576.1:2007-2398 GCF_000710305.1 Buceros rhinoceros silvestris
TGGCGGAGGGTGGTTAGTGGATGCACCTTCTCCCCAGCTCCCTGCCATGTCCTTGGTGCCCCAGCGGTCCCCAAGCCCCCGCATCACCCCATCTCCTCCGGACTCTCCTTTCCCCTGCTTCCCAGAGGCTCCTCTTTCCACCCCCGCTCCCCTTCCCGTGCTGCCAGCCCCGCTCTGGTTTATACTGGTTAGTTGTTTAAACAACCTATACCCCAGCTCCCTGCCATGTCCTTGGTGCCCCAGCGGTCCCCAAGCCCCCGCATCACCCCATCTCCTCCGGACTCTCCTTTCCCCTGCTTCCCAGAGGCTCCTCTTTCCACCCCCGCTCCCCTTCCCGTGCTGCCAGCCCCGCTCTGGTTTATACTGGTTAGTTGTTTAAACAACCTATAAA
>NW_010396576.1:2462-2836 GCF_000710305.1 Buceros rhinoceros silvestris
CAGCGCTGCCATTCCCCGGGGACCAGTGAGAGCCAGGATCACGTCCCCAGCTGGGAGCTGGGCAGCACTGGCCAGGGGTGGATATGGCCCGCAGTGGTCCCAGTACCGTGTGTCCATCCATGACGGGTGGTCTTTAAAGTCCCCTTTCAAGCCCGTTGTTGTCCTGGTCCCAGGGCTGCAGCGTCTGGCCTGGCCTCCCCCGGGGTTTGGTTGCTCCTGGCTCAGATTTTCCCCTCCCGGCCAAGTTTGCTTCTTCTCCCTGCAAGAGATGGGCTGGAGAACCGTTCTCCCACCTTAACCACTGTTCTTCATCAAGCCTCTTGTTGGAAGCTGCCGAATGCCGACAGAGGTGGGATGCGAGCAGTCAGCGTCGC
>NW_010396576.1:2953-3361 GCF_000710305.1 Buceros rhinoceros silvestris
GAATGCCGACAGCGGGGGCCTGCTGGCCGCTCTCTTCCCTCTCCATTTCTACCCTGCCACCCCCAGCTTTCCGATTTGCAACAAAAGCCCCATGATTTGGTGAGAACGGCCTTTCTCCTCAGTTTCTGCACTGATGCTTCTTCATCCCACGGGGATGGGAGAGCTCAGAGATGCCGAGCCGGGAGTCTGAGAGACCTGGGCGAGCTCTGAGACCCCGACCCCAGACCCCTCACAACCCCCGTGCATTGACTTAAGGATAAACTTAGTGCGTTTAACCTTTCTGGGATCATCCAGGGATGGAGAAGGATGTAAAGGTGTCAAAGGCCGAGCCAGGACCCTGCCGGTACCTCACCGAGCATCCTGCGCCACACCGGGGCTGCAGCACATGGAAAAAACATCTCGCTCTCA
>NW_010396576.1:3568-4055 GCF_000710305.1 Buceros rhinoceros silvestris
CTGGGGTGGGAAGTTTACACTCTTCTTCGGCGTGATGTAAACGACCCCTAAAGATGTAGGGATCCGGGGAGTTAATGCTACACCTCGCTGCAGCCCCGGGGTCAGGGTGACACCTCGCTGGTGACGGGATGGCAGGGACGAGGGGCGGTGACACCTCGCTGGTGAAGGGATGGCAGGGACGAGGGGCTGTGCCTGGCCGTGGACGCGAGCCTGGTGCGTGCGAGCGAGCAGAGCCCGGGCTAAAGATAAGCGCGCGTGGGAGGGAGCGGAGGCCGGCGGGATGCCAGGCGGCACCGGAGCCTCTGCCCGGCGCAGGCGGGGGAAAGCGTCTCCTCTCCAAAAGGTTTTGAGGGCTTGAGGGCTTTGCTTGTGCTGCATTTTCTTGGCCGTGTTCACCGTGGTGATGCTGAAGGGTGCTTCATCCCTGCAGTCCCCGTCGTGGCCGCGCTAACGAGGAGCTGCGGAACCTGGTGGAGACTGATGCAAC
>NW_010396577.1:0-237 GCF_000710305.1 Buceros rhinoceros silvestris
CAGGGTCAGCGACAGCAGCTGCCAACAGGGGAGACGGCAAAGGAAACCTTCACATGGCGCTTCTCCCCCGCAGGGAAGATCTCGAGCCTTCTCCTGCTTTATTCACACCCCCCTCACCTACCAAATACCAATTACGTCCCCTCGAGACACACCAAGAGCGAGGTCTGTGTGTCCTAATGCTCCCCAACACCCCAGCGTCCTCCTGCGGCCGCGTCTCCGCGCCAGCGTTGGCGTGGG
>NW_010396578.1:0-1515 GCF_000710305.1 Buceros rhinoceros silvestris
TCCCCATCCCCGCAGCCCTACAAACACTGTTTTCCCCCTGCTGACAGCGGTTCATTTGCAACTGAGCGCTGCTCTCCACCGGGAAGGCGCTGAGGTCTCTTTAAGCGCAAACCAAATAACATTTAAATGCCTTTTTGCTGCCGAGGTATTATTTATTTAAGTGGCCGTCGGAAATCACAGCAACGCGGGTCCCCGTTCCTCTCGGAATATTGTCCTTGCCGCTTTATTAGAGCGACGAGTGTAAAAGAGGCTCTTTCCGAATAAAAGAGCTCGTTTCTCCCCATTATTCATATCTAGGGAGTCCCAGGCCTTTAGTACATTAAAAAAGGTTCAAAAGGACAATTCGCCATCCACAGATATTATATTTGTGAAATGTCCTTTTGTCGCAGCTTTTAACACCTTCTTATAACGAATCATTTGTTCTTTTCTTTTTAATTTTGATAGACAATTAGCCATCAAATATACACCAGTTGACTGTAACCGAGCATTAAACTAGCCTTTATTTAACGCTAATTTAGCATAGCTGCTTTGTTTAACTTTGCCATACAAGAACCAGGTTTTGTAGCAAAAAAATAGGTGTAATTTTATGTGGGGCTTCATTTCTTTTGGCCCTCTACACAGCAAGCCCTCTCCTCTTTGTAACCCGTTCTGCAGGGCAGAAACACCATTTCGGAGTGCCTAGCACCTGGAGTCTGGAAAAAAATTAGCATTGATATAGATTTAGTTGAAATGTAATCTCTTAAATCTGTCCAAGATTCGGGGAGATAATTACACTTTCACTGAATTGCCAGGGGTCAGCGTCTCTGTGGACCTGAGGAGTTGATTTACTAACAATAGCGTTACATAAAAAATGGTGTTTGAGATTATAATGTTAATAGATGCAGTCACTGGGGAAAGCAGGCAGGCTACAACTAATTCGATGGAACTTGGTTTTTGCTTTACAAGGATTCAAATCACTTGCAACATTTAATTTAGAGGAATGAGTTTGGCAGTAATTACAGCAAATGGAAAGGTCGCCTTGGAATATTAGTTATTTTTTCCCAAGTTGGGACTCGGGGGTTTTTTTGGGGGGAGGGTCCTTTTTCTCTGCCCCTGGCGATGGCCGGGAGAGCCGCTCTGCTGCAGCCCTGCGCTTTTACCACTCGTCACCTCAGACCCAGCAGACAGAACTCCCTCAGACAAAAGAAACGGGCATGAAAAAATATTTGTATGGGAGCTGGAGTTGCCCCTCGAGTGGAACTCGACAGTTTCCAGGGACAGTCCGCATTTTTTTTTCCTTCCGGTTGATGCTGGCCGGGCCGGGCCGACTGGGGTCAGCTCAACATTTCCTCGGGCAAAGCGCAACACGTCCTGGGTGAAAAGGCTTAGCCGTTTCGTTGGCATTTTTGGAGGATGCGGGGCGGTGAGCCCGCTCCCTCCTCCCAACACACCGTGAAGGGCAGAGCTTACCGAGGAAGGACCTGGCGGGGACCAGGTGGCCCAAATCCAGACACTGGCCCACGGCGCCGGCCCAAG
>NW_010396579.1:0-653 GCF_000710305.1 Buceros rhinoceros silvestris
TGCGGAGGGAGAGCAGGTTCATGCACAGGCCTGTCCAGGGCCTGTCGGGCGTGTTGGGCATGGCTGGGCCGGAGGCAGTTGTGAAAGCCCCTTCCAGCATGGCTGCTTGGGAGGCAGAGGGTCTGCAGCGCCCGGAGTTCTGCCCCAAGAGCTGAGATGAGCACTGCCCGCCCTCCGCCAGTCTGCGGCGCCGGGCAGCGCCTCCGGGCCTCTCCAGCACCTTGGCCTTCTCCTTCTTGCCTGGTCCGTCGTGTCCCTGGGGTCGTGTCCCAGGTCATTTCCCATCGCATTCACTGTCTAGAGCAGAGGGACGTGTTAGTCCTAGCTGTGTCTGTGAACTTGGCCTCACCAGTCCCCAAGACTGGGGGTGCCTCCAGCTGACTGTCACGGAGCTGGACAGGCCGGGAGTCCCTGCGCCTTGATTGTCATGCCACCTTGGTAGCGATGTTTCCCACCCATGCTTGCATTTCACGTGGTCCCAAAGCAACGTCATGTTGGCCTCTCCCATCCGAGCATCCCTGGGTGAGAGCTGGCATGGCAAGGCCTGTTCAAGTCGGAGCAGCCAGACGACAAACCAGAGAGTTGAGGTGGATCCATGCTGGGTCCTTAGATCAATTTTTGGACACCGTTCGTGTCTGCGGCTGGCTGCGCGC
>NW_010396579.1:809-2767 GCF_000710305.1 Buceros rhinoceros silvestris
CCGGGGGGCCGGGTTGCTGCCCAGACAGGTTGGGCATGCCGGGACTCGTCCTATTGCGGTACGTGGGGCTGTGTCCCGGCATGCCCGGTCTGCCCTGGACCCGGACGCTCACTCGGGGCTGTGTGGCCTTGTGCTGCCTCAGGGGCTGTGACTGGGCTCCCCGGTACCGCAGAGACCTTCCCCAAGCCCTGTGGCTGTGTACAGGCTCTGCTGCAGTGTCACCCCGGGGCTCTGTGGTGCTGCTGTGGTCCGTGCCGGCCGTGGAGGCGTGCTGGTGGGCTCGGGAACACGGCCCCGTGGTCTCACTGCTGATCCGGGAGCTGCGTTTGATTCTGCACAGAAAGCCATAGCAGAGCCCCAGTGTTCTCAGTGCCCAAACACCTTCCTGATCTACGTTTCCAAATATATACCGTACTCACGGGATTATGCATTTGTTTAAATGCATAATAAATGCATTTAAATGTGTAAGACCGTATCAAAATGCATTCTGGAGCTTGCCAGTTAGGCCTCGAGTCACAAGCCTCACTCAGAAGCTTCTGCTGGCACATTAGCTCGCCCTTCTGCTTTCAGAAAGCAATTTCTGGTTTTATCGTGGCAGTGCAGTCAGTGGAAGTTAGCCCTGGACGTTTCAGGTGCCTGGTGCAAGTGCAAAGCCAAACTAGTTCACCTGTTCACCAAACCACACGTGGCTGCAGGGGTGGGCTCCGGGTTGTCCTGTCCCGGAGAGAGCTGGTGGCTGCGTGCTCCTGCCTGGTTGCGCTGTGCAGGATGGCTTCCTGGGGGCTGGGTTGGAATTTTCTCTACAACTCTTGTCATCTGGAGGGGCTCCCGTTTGCCCCCAGAGGTATGAATGGTGACAGGCTGTGGTCATGAGATAGGAAGAAGGCTCAGGTGTGGCTGTCCAGCCCAAGAGCCAGCTGGCTGCTGGTGTGGGACAAGGCAGGGGAACCTGAGAAGAAATGTGGCAGAGCTGCATGGCAAGGAGGAACAAGATCTTCCCTGAACCAACCTGCTGTGGGTACTGCCACTGTGGTGGCCGAGCATGTGGTTTCTGCCCCAGAGCTGACGAAACATGAAGGTGGCTGTGCCAGGAGGGATGGGCATGGCAAGCAAGGGTGCCTGCAAGCGCCGTGGAAGGATGGAGCACCCCAAGGTGCCTGGAGGGCTTCTCCGTCCACCGGGGCACGTGGAGATATTTCAGACGCTGGAGAACTAATGGCTTTCCATTGCTGATCAATATTGCCTGTGCTTTCAGATGTGGTACAGGTTCAGTTTTATAGAGCAATCTTTTGAATATTCTCTGAGCAAGCAGCCGGTCCAGAAAATCATTCTAATGGCTTTGCTATTAACGGTCCTGCAGAACTGGAGCCAAACAGAAAAGGCTTGTCTAAGTGCTATTGAAGCGTTTTGGGTCGGGCATATTCCATGCATTAGGGAAGATTTGTTCTTCTTTGACCAGACATCCATGAGTGTCGTCTATTTATACACATCTAAATATATCCTCCGCAGTCTTCAGACTTTTCTAGCTAGTAGTAAAATTATTTATCAATATCATGCTATTACAATGTGCTCGCTGACACTGTTTGATGAGTTTTGTGCTAAGAGGTGTGTGTGTGTGTTTTAAGTAAAAACTTCTTGAGGTAGTTACCCAAAATGCTTTGGAAATAAAAGCATGTTGTCCGTGTAGATGAATAGCAGAAAGGAGCGCCACTGAACAGAAGCAATACTGCAGACATGCTCAGGACTCAAAAGCCAAATCCAAACCTGTGTCAAGCTTTGTTGCTTGAGAGTGAAATAGACATCAAATAACCACATACTTTACAACAAAAGAGAAACATTTGCTTCTAATTAGTCAGATACACCTTCTGGCACCCTGAAGTTTGAGACATTGTTTTGAAAACAAAATGACAAATCTTGAAGAAGAAGTAACTTCTCCTCTGCTTGGGGGGGAGGTGGGG
>NW_010396580.1:0-1033 GCF_000710305.1 Buceros rhinoceros silvestris
GCGGCAGCACGTTCCTCCCTCCGGGTTTTCTTGGTTTTTTTTTAATCTCCGCCCTCGAGCCGCCCCACGCGCGGCCGCGCAGCCCCCTCGCTGACAGGCCTCGTGCGAAGCTGCTTCGAGCCCCAGCTGATCCCCGCCGCCGGCTTCCATACATAATAACGGGGCCAGGGAGCCCCGGCCGGGAAAAACTGCCTCCAAGTTGTTTGGGCAAGGGATGAGCTTCGTGCCCTCGGCGTGTTGTCACTGCCGCCTCTCTGGCGCAGCTCTGGGTAGGCCAGATCTTTCAGCGAAGCCCCGTCCTCTCTGAGCCCTATGCGAGCCGAACCGGAGGCAGCTGCAGCCTTTATCCGTTACTGAAGCGCTGCCCTCCCCTTTCCCGCTGGAGCCTCCGAGAAACGCGTCTGCAGGCCGAGAAGAGGCCGATTCTGCGGGGGGGAGCGCTGTTCTTGGGCGCTGCTGCTCTTGCAGACACCTCTTCTCTCGTAGTTCTGCCCACTGAGCATCGCCACCGCGAGCCTAGAAGACAGACAAGTGGAAAAATAAAGCAAAAACAAGCCCCACGATCTGGGGAAAGAGAATCACTCCGGAATTCATTGTAGACTGCACCTCCTCCGGTATCGGCTTCTCCCCCTCATGAGCAGGCGAACAGCACTAGTTGCAGGAGCTAGTGATCGCTGCACGGGACGGTAAAAGCAGTAACAGGAAAAATAAATACATAGAACGTCATCGAGTCTCAAACTTTATGAACGAAGAGTCTCCCTTAAATATGTTTTTCTCGTATAAATCGTATTCATAAAAGCATCATAGAAACTAATTAGTAGAAGATCAATATTAAAAGGTAAAACGTGAAGTGTTCACCAAAAGGATAGGCTTGACAAACCTGCCTGCGAAAAACCCTCTTGGAGACTCGTTTGGGTGCCCGACTGATGCAGCACGAGCTGCCGGCCGGGTAGCTCTTACGGGACCGTCAGGCTGGCAGCAGGGTCCGAGGCACAGGTACAGTGCCGGCAGCCGTTCGCTCAGCGGATCACTG
>NW_010396580.1:1136-3129 GCF_000710305.1 Buceros rhinoceros silvestris
CGCTTCCTTTTCTCCGCACGGAGATACAGCCCCCGGGTCTGCCCAAGCTGCAGCCGGCCCGGGAGGGCCGGCGGTGGGCTCCCGGTGGGAGGAGCCCGCAGTCCCGGTTCGCTGTCGGGGCTCCGGGGAGTGGGGGCACATGATCGGGAAGTGGAGGGCGCTGGAGCGAAGTGGCGTCGGGGAACGTGGGTGAGCGAAGTTACGGCGTTGGTTTTTCTACCTTGCAAAGTCCTCCCCTCTGGCCGATAACCCCCGCCTCGACGAGCGTTGGTTTCAATTGTCACTTGTGTTAAAGGAAAAGAAAGCAAGGAAAAAACGGCCGGTGCTGCCGTACTGTCTCCTCCAAACGTAAACGCGCGTTCACTGCAGCCTGGGAGGTCATAATCCGTGGCCTTGGTTAATAACGAAAACCCCTGCACTGTGCGTGTTTTAATGGGCGTAGGTTGAATGGATCCAGTCCTGAAAATTCGTTGTTCTCCCTGCCTTGTTAAGTCTCGTTACTCACAACGGGCCCTGTGCCATATTTCTTGGGGTGAGAGGGTTTATTATTGCCGTTGTACATAACAACCGCAGCTGTGATGAGATCCTTGACGCCCCGGCTGCATCTCCAGTGAGAGTGGAGCTCTGGAGACGAGGATGATTACTGCTAGTATCAAAGCATCTTTTCAGGTGGAAATTCTGCATCTCCTGGACACGTGCTGGTACGTACTGATAACAGGAAGGTGAGGCTGATGAGTGTTACCGGTGTCCTTAGAGCTCTGGAGCTCTCAGGTCGGCTGATCCAGAATGGATGCTTGTTCTCATGCCTTTTGCCCGTGAGAACACCACGAGAAGAACTGAAAGTGGCCCTGATTTTAATCATACATCATTGCCCCTGTCTGCTAGGTCCATAAACTTCGCCTACAGGCTGAAATAGCATTGACTCATCCTGAACACTCTTCCAGTGGCTGATTACTGAAGTGGAATCTGTCCGATCGACTTAATAAGAATTTACCACTGCACTAAATGACGAAAATTTGTTTTTTGCATGGCTGCGTTTTTGCAGTTGATGGCATTTTGAGCTGTCCCTCCTGGAGGCAAATAATCCCCATAAATACTCTTATTCCTGACCTCATTAGTCAGATCCAGAGCCAGCGCCGCTTTGAACTGTTGTCTAGAGAGCTGCTTTAGATATTTATAAGTATGTTAGGAAGTGAGAAAACTCTGACCTGTGCACCTTGCAATAATAATGTAGGGTTCCTGCAAAGGACCAACAGCCTAGAAGACAAGGGCCGGATCGTCAGCTCCCTGAAGGAAAGGCACTCCTCCAAGAGCCTGCTGGCATGCGAGAACAGTGAGAAGGAATCCAGGTTCCGGCGCACCGAGACAGACTTCTCCAATTTGTATGCTAGAGGTAAACACTCTGATTGCTCCAGCTTGGGCACGTTCCTTAGCAGTCTGCCCTTGCCTCTCTTGAAAGTGCAGCCACGTTCAGACTATGCTTTTGCTTGGTTGTTCTTGAAGGAAGCTCTGTGTGTGTGTGTTTGATGAGAGCCGCGTTGGCAATCTGTAAAAGTTTCCTGAAATGCAATTTTATGTACTTTGGGCTGATCCTCTGCAGCTCAGCTCCAGCTGTTCCTCCGGGGTCACTCCAGATTCAGCCTCCGGGAGGACAGTAATTTTCTGTTTTATTTCCTCCGCTGTAAAATAGCAGTGAAATGGTCTGTGATTGCTGGTGTGGGGCCATTAACGAGGAGGGTGGGAAAGCCAAATCAGTACCTTTGCGAAGCGGGGGAGAGGAGGGAAAGCGTTGCAGGAGAAGGGCAGGTTTGAGTTTGGGGTGCTTTTGGCCCCCCGGGAGGTGAGTGCTCCGCACCGCTCAGCGCTAGTGTGTTAGGACGTGCTTTTGGCTGATGTGCCTCGGAGATGCCCCCGCTGTTCCCGTGGGCTCACCCTTCTCCTCCGGGTGAGGCGGGCTGGGAGCCCCAGGGGCGGCGACGGGTTTCACCCGCGG
>NW_010396581.1:0-233 GCF_000710305.1 Buceros rhinoceros silvestris
GGCTGGGCAGGCAGTGCCCGGGGAGGGGACAGCCAGGGGCTCTTCCCCAGCAGGGTCCCTCCCCAGCAGGTCACCCAGGTGCTTGGCAGAGAGCAGAGGGCTTTGGACAGACCCTTTTCTTCATGCTTTAGAGCTGTCCCCCGCTCTCGCCCCACCTCATCCAAGCGGGGAAACTGAGTCACCGTGCGGTGGGTGGCCAGGCGGGGGGTTGGGGACGCTTGCTGAGGGCTCAC
>NW_010396582.1:0-2783 GCF_000710305.1 Buceros rhinoceros silvestris
CTGCCCCCCGCGTCCTGCAGCTGCTGCTCCTTGAAGGCAAATGGGCCTTAAGCAGCTTCTGTGGGGTTTTTTTTCCTATTTAAAGTTAAAACTAGCGGTTGGGGAACTCAGCCTGGAGGAGGTGGTGTAGCCCAGCCCTGCTGCTTGCCGTGGTTCAAACCAGGGGCTCACGGTACGGCTGAGGAGAGTTAGGGCTGGAAAAGGGTCTCCTTCTTGCAGGGGGAATTGCTGGGCCTGCGGCTGTGTGTCTGGGGGCTCCCCGAACACTTGGCAGTAGTTACAGCCTGGGGAAAGGCACCAGCTGCTGCACTGGGAAGGGATGGGAGCTGTGGGGAGAACCCAAAGTGTTTCAGCAGTAAGGGCTTTAAGAACCTAAATAGTAAAAAATCAACTGAGGCTGTTTTCCTGTGCTGGGCAGGCAAGTCTGGCTCTATTTAGTAGCTCTCTCACTGAGGGGCATCAGTTTGAGAGGGTCAGCTTTCCTGCTGCTCCTTATAGGTGTTGGTGCTTCTTTGTGACTGCTCTGGCTGTTCAGCTGGAGCACCCAAAGCTGTTACAAGCTCACAGAGACGTGACAGAAGCAAAACTAAATCAGCTGTATAATGGGGAAGCTGAAGATCAGCTTTGCAGTCTTTAAACTCTTCGTACTTCACTGTGGTGCTGACCTCTGGGTAAACAGATGGTTTGACCTTCCTCCTGTCGTACTTGTCAGAGCGGGTTGGGCTGCAAGTCGCTGAGTGATCGTCTGGGAGCGGAGCAGGGTGGCTGTGCCATCTGTCGTGTGGCTCCGGACGTGCCGCATCATGCTGCTTGTCAGCTTTTGGGATGGATCCGGCGTCAATGCGAGCAGCTCCCTGGCAGCACCCGCGTGGTTCAGAGCCTGGGTGGTGAAAAGTAGCTCTTGGAAGGAAAAAGGCTCGTGGTGGTGGTGTGGATGCAATTGCACAATGCAGAATAAACCCCACATTTCAATTCACAGTCCTGCCGAGGACTGGAGGAGACCACATGGAGTTTGCTCTCCTTGTGCCCACCCGTTTAAAAGCCAGCAGGGCTGTGCAGCCTGGGTTTGGTGTTGTGTCATCGTGCTGAAGCCAAGCACTTGATGGGCCCAGTAACAACCTAGATGAGAGCACTGGATGCCTTGGGAAGATGAAAGGGACCTCAGGGAGCCTTTGGCATCTGTCACTGGCGCTTTGGGGGGGAAGGAGAACACTGATTGACCTGAGGTGGCTTTTGTAGCCAGGGCATGTGGGTGCATCTTCTGGTCTTTAACAGGGCCAGATATTTTCGAGTCATAGCCCTTTCCATGTCTTGGCTTTGCTGGTGTAGAGGACCCCTCCTTACACCCCAGGCTGGGGTCACACAGGAGGTTGCAGCTACAGGTTTCTGGAGGGACCCACCTGGCTGGCTGGATTGGTACCATTTTCTCCAAGCAAGGTGACTTGTGGGTCAGATGTCAGGGCTTCAGGAGGACGACGCGCGCAGCGAGGCAGCAGGACCTCCCCCTCTGCCCCGGCTCTGCCTCAGTTTCTGGGTAAGTCACGTCTTTCTGTCCCTACATGCAGCCAGTGGGAGAGACAAGGGGTTGAAGAGGGAATTCAGGTGATGCTGGTGCAGCCCACACTGGTACCAAATGTGGATTAGAGCCAGAGGTTCCTGCTCCTTCTGGACAAATCTTCAGCAGGCAGGGACACGCCGAGCCTTCGGCTGCTGCTGCATCCCTGCCCTTTGCTGGCCATTTCCTCCGGGATAAAAACCCACCAAATCCTGGTGTCGTGTGGTCAATACCCAAAACAGGGCTGTGAAAAGGGGAGGGAGGGAGGATGAACCCTGCAGCACGCTGCCCTGAGCACCTGGGCGGTAGAAAGAGCACACAGATGCCCTCAAGCATTTTATGATCAATAAACTGATCAGTGTTTGCTCCCCAGGGTCCCAGGGAAGCCCTGGGCTGGCTGGAGAGAGCCAGAGCTTTGTCTCAGCGAGGGGGAATCTCCTGGCTCAGGGCTTTAAGAAGCGATGGACCGCAGGATAAACCAGTGTGAGCCCAGTGCAGGTCGCTGCAGAATGCTCTGTTTTGGGAGAAATGATGGTCCTTAGAGCCCTTCATTCACGCTCAGGAATGCTATAGTGATGTGAGCTGGAGACAGTCCCCATCTCTTCACATTCTGCTCTGGAAAGCAGCTGGTGTGGGAAGGTGGGTTTGCAGAGCTCTGCCGGTGGATTTCCGCAGAGCTGCACAAGAGGGCAGGACACAGCTGCGGAAACAGGGGTGGCTCCGGCAGCCTGGCCCGGACTGTCTGGTGGCAGGTTCCTAGCGATGCTGTGCTCTGCTCGGAGGTGGAAGCGTATTGTGGGTTTGCCAGGAGAGCTGCTGCAAGCACGTAGCAGAGAGGGAGAACAAGAGAAGCCTCGCTCTTGAGAAGCACCCTGCTCTTGAGCAGAGTCATGGCCACCCTCATCCCTCTGCCTCCTGGGGAGGGTGAAGATCTAAGTGTGAGGGGACTGAAGCTGTGGCAGGGTGTTTACCTGGGGTTAGGGGAGGTTGGAGAAGGGGCGGTTGGATGTGGTTGTGTGGCTCAAGTTCGGCCCCTCTTGTCCCAAGCACACTGCTGCTCCTGTTTCCAGACAGGAATCGTGTCTGGTGCACTGGCCTGGACATGGCTGTGATGGAGGGAGAAGATAGATGTTCTCCCTGGCGCATGCAGAGCACTGACCATCACTGGAGGTGTGTGGAGGAGTGTCCAAGAGACCCATTGTTGGAAACGAACAAAGTCTCGCCACAG
>NW_010396583.1:0-13386 GCF_000710305.1 Buceros rhinoceros silvestris
CATATATAGTATATAATATAAATAAGAAATAACTAAAATAATTTTTCGGTCTCCAAGGAGGGTTCAGACTTGTGTCAGTGGCAAGAAGGGTAAGGGCAACAATTATGTGTCAGCTCTACTATGTCTTCAAAGAGGGCATTTTGCCGGTTTGACACATTGGCTGAAAAAGACTCACATATACAAATCTTTTTTTCCTAATTTATTTTTGAAGATGCGGTAGAATCTAAGATAAATCTATAAAAATAAATAGGACAAGAACAGTCATTTAAGACAACCATATATGTAGTCACTGATGAAGTGAAATTTAGTTCACTTGTTTTCAGCTCTTGAAGCAGAAGATATACACCAATCTTTTCCCTTGTTTTGTGGTTTTCTTTAATAATAAGTTTTTTATACTGAGTGAGTCAACAACTAGAGAAAAATTAGACTGCCCAAATAAAAATAATTGTAAAGCAATCTAAGGTTTCAGACTGAACATGGGTTTTTTTATTATTTTTAAAGTTGCAACCTTTACTAATTATATTATTTTTCTTGCTCACAAGGCTATAAAGGATTATAGAAAAATGAAGAAAGATTTTTTCATGAAAACACTATTTGATTGACTTCAATGCTTTTAGAAAAAAAGTCTTGTGTTTCTGTTGGCAGAAAGGTCTTTAGTCATTTCTGCAGGTATTGAATAATTAGCAAAGAGGCCATAAATGAAATTACCATTGTAATAATACTAGCGAGTATTCTAATATATTGAAGGAAGGAGAAAACTCCTCAAGGGAGCAGAAAGGTTACAGATAAGAGAAACACAATTAAATTTCATTTTGGACTTGCTAGGGAAGAATTAAATGAAATGCCCTGTCTGTGAGTATTCCTGGACAGTCTCTGTGTAGAAAACAATTTAAAATAAGGAGAAACCTGTGACTTTTGTTGAGGAAAAAAAATTGATATGAGAGTCAGAGAGAAAGCTCTTGAGAGGAAATAAAGCCCCCAAAGATCGAAATCCTGAAGAAACCATGAGGAAGAAATGGTGAAATTTTCATTGGCCTAAAGAGATTTTAAGTGTTCAGCTGCAGCTTCTGACCAAATTCAGCTTTGATCAACTCCAGGCAGGAAGGACCTCTTACTTTGACATTGGTTTAAGATGCAAAAAAGGCTATGAAGCTGCTGAAAGTGGGTCTATTAAAACCTAGCATTCTCAAGCCTACTAAAGTTGTTTAAAAGTCTACATTAAAGTTTAAGATTGTTAACACAGTGCACAGGTCACTGATGTTCTACATTACCTCAGGGAGACAATTGCTCTTTCAAAAAGGATAAGTATGCATATGCAGAAATGACTCATGGTACACATTTACACTTTGAACTAATTATTATTTAATGAGTGCCTGATAAAAAAATAAAACCTCAGAAGAGGTAATTTCCGTTTGTTTTATTGCACGAATAAGAGTCACGTAAAGCCAGCTGTGTAAATGTGTATTCTTCTTTCAGGCATGTTATTGTAGGCAGAACTAGTAGCACTCTCTGTTTTTAGAGTTACCTGATACTCCCTGCTGTGCAAGGCTTTGTCTATCAGCTTTGACAAACTTCCCCATTTCTCCTCAAAATTATTATGGTGAACTTCTCCATGAATATTTCTGAAAATTTTTAGCCATATAAGTAGTTCTGACCACGAAGCCAGAGAAAAAAGTAATTTTTTTCTGTCTTAAAATCTGTTGAAATCCAGAGAAGTGTTTTAATGCATTGAAATGCCCTACACTTTAATATAACAACCTCACATTTTGAAGTCATTATCTCATGCCAAGAATGTCCCTTTTGTCATCTCTAATGGGGATTCAAAATTTAACTTAGTTGCACACTTGAAACAGTTTATACCTGCTCAGTAGAAATTTACTGTTGAAGAACACTAGCTGATATCTTCAAACAATTCATCATCACTGTGTGTGCTGAATCTCTTTGGTATATTGAATAGTGCCGTGCTTATTCTGAATGGAAGCAAATTAGATGTTTTAGGCAAGACCTGTCTCAGTCAAGGGTCATTTGAAGAGCAGAGAGTGGCATCTGAAAAGCATACTACTACTGTACAAACAGAGTATAACATATATGCATGTTTAATGTTTTTGGTGTTACTTGAGTTCCTTCTGACCTAAGCAATACATATGTGTAATCACAACACAACTCTAAGCTTATCATCACTGATGAAAACAGGATGCCTTAGCTTAGGCACAGTGCTCACGTAATTATGGATTCTGGTACCTGCATGGAGTTTTCCAGATCTAATTTTCTGGTTTTCTGTGATTTATACTGTGTTGTGCAATGTGCACATACATTAAAGCGAGAAATATTGAATGTATCCTCTGACACTATCAAGCTTTTTTAAACAAACAGTAGTACTGCTTTACTGCCTAACTTGAAAAAACAGGAACAGACGACTGGCCTTCCATGTCAGTCATGCCCCTGAGTGTCCACTCAGCAAAGAATTAGAAAGTTTACTTGTCCCAACAGAGGTATGTCCTGGGACGTTGTCATAGTGCTGCTCAGATGATGACATGTAATAACATCAGAGAAAGTTGAAAAACATGCAAAAAAGGGTATGATTTGCTAGCCAATTATTAAATTCCTAGAACTCTGTGTGAGGATAATTCTGTCCACAAGGGGAAAAGACTGTATTTGTCTTCTTTTCTTTTTCTAATTATTACTACACTTCCCAGCTGTTGACAGTATCCTCAATGTATAAACTATGCTTGTGATACTCTAGTGACCTCTCCCAAAAGATACGTGTAGTTTGCTTTATCAAACAAATTTTTACTGCCTGCATAAATTTCAAAAACCTATAGAGCAAAGAAGAACATTTAATACAACTGTATATTTTAGGGTCAGTAACTGGGTCATATTTGAATGGACATAGAAAAGAGACACCCCTATTCAACAAGGTATTAATTAAAAGTAATTACATGCCTATTTGAATGCAAGTCTATTGCACTACAAACAGGAATAATATTACTAAAATAGATATTAACATAAAATTTACAAGACAGTATTAGCTGCTTAGAAATGTGCCTAGTTGTCAATCCCCAGTTAAATGCTCAACTTCCTTGTTGATACAATCAGAAGGCAAAATGTCCAAGTGAGGGCAAAAATGCTAGAAAAACTTGGAAACATAACCCAAATGTAAACCAGTCCAATCGAGGTGGATGAGAAGATTCTGAGCTGAGTAATACAATTACTTTTTTATGACTTTAAAGCCCCTAAAAGAAATAGGGAATCATGGAGCTGTTCTCATAACACAACTCTAAGAGGTGTAACTCTGCAAAAGAAAAAGCAGTTATCAAAATGTCTTTTAAAGGTTAGAGCTTTATTCAGCTATCGGTCACAAAGATCTGAGGAGGTGAAGTGGCACCAGAAAGAGTTCCTCCATCAGCTTCATTCAGTATAACATCTTATGTAAAAAAAGTAGTTTTATTGAACAGTATAAAAAAAGGCTGACTCAAAATGGTATTGCTACACTTTTTTTCCCCTCAGTTGTTATCATCAGCAGCGAAAGTCTAGTAAAATTCATAATAAGGTGAGTAATATCTATTTACTGTAAATTTCAATCATCTAAAAATATGAATATGGTTGTCCTCAGTGATCTAAACTAATGACTGATTATGTTTACGTACTGAAGGTTAGAAACGGATGTGCTTCTTAATTAACAACACTTAACAGTAACAAGAAATCAATATCCAATATTCATAAAACACATTTTGCTGTTACTACCCCGCATGTCAGCAGTGCATGTAATGCTTGGTTGTAAAGGGTAAGAATGCTTATTTTAAACCTCTGGTGGATTAGGTGTCCTTAGCCACATGGTGTGTGTGAGGAGAACATGGCAGCTGATTAACTGATCTTCCCACTGCTATGAGAATGCAAAGAGAAGAGAACCTAGACACAGTGGAACTGAGATATCACCTCCATGGAGGTTTGGGAATTATAAAAAACAGCTCTATCTTCTGATTTTAATGCAAATGAAAGAGCTATGCCCCAAAGAGGCAAGCATGCTGTGGCAGTTTTTGCACCACAAATAAGCATAGCTGAGCCTACCAGCTCTCAGCCACCTCCGGAATCGTAACAGTCTTTGAGAAACCTTGGCGCCACACTGCATCAGTGCTACTCACAAGGGACGTAGGCATAAGGGCTGAGTACAGAGAAGGGTGTAACACGGTGCAAAAAAAGAACATGGGCGTCTAGGACTGAAATGAGACCTGAGAGCTTTCTGGTTTCCTTTGGAGAGAACATCACAGAGCACCTCTGAAGTACAGTGCTTCCTTTAGTTGCAGTAGATATGTACAAGTCTTTTAATAGCAGATGCTCAGTGTTGTGACTGTTGACATGAGGTGGCCCTGATACTTTAAAAACAGATGCACAGGTCAAAAAAATACTCCTCAATTAAGCAAAACTCACAGTAGGTATGTGGAAACACCCAGTTATAACTCTGAAATCAAAACCAAATCAGATTTTTTTTCCTCCAAATATATATTTGGAAGGCTTTGTATAGACTGAAGAGGAAGGGTATTTGCCTTTAAAATGGAAGATATTACAACTTACATCAGAACTGTGGAACATGGATCTGCTTCATGGTGCCTGGACACATGCTGGTTGCATATCAGGTTGGGACCTGAGAGCATACACTATTTTCCCCTCTCCTCCACTAATTCCTCTTTCAATTGGGTGAAAATGTGAGTATGTGACAAGGAAAAAATTTGCTGAACACTGTGGCTGTTCATGAGGGCAGGTTTATGAGACCATACCATAAACACCACAGCTGAGATGCTGCCACCACTCGTGCTCAACTGGGTAATATTTCAGAGGTAGTTCCACTGAGAACAATACATAATAGTGTATTATAGTAAAGGTGGCACTAGCGGGTCCAAAGCAGATTAGTGTTTCTACCTGATTAACATAAATTCCCACAGCCTAACCTGGATCAAAGTTTAACATTTTCAAAACTTGTCTTGTATCCACACATCTGTTGCACTTGACATTTTAACAACATCTGTTTTCACTTATCTGATGTCTCTGTTTCATTCTGCTAATGATAAGAATATGTTCTTGTGTCCACATGGAATTTTATCTCTCTGACTTCCCAAGTGAGTGTGGACATGTGGTGTATACGATTATTTACTCTGCCCACTGATTTTGAGGAAGGAAGGTGTTATGGTTCAGAAAAGGAAGTTAAGATATATTAAAATTTTAACCCCTTTTTTGGTGGAAAAGAGTGGTTCTCCAGAGTCATATTTTTATAGCCGCTTCTTGTGGAGTCACACTTGAGTCTTTCTTCCAAGAAAGAGATTGTAGTGAGTGAGACGGGAAAGTAGGTATCCTTGGTTTTCCAGCTGTTAATAACTTAGGACAACTTGTATCAATGTGCCTAATTTAATACTGATATAGACAGAATGGGGTTAAAAAGGAGTTTTTTCTTGGCGTTGGGAAGATATGGAAATCTTATTATATTAAGAGAAAGAGCTTGAGTTTCTCCCATATTTATTGCAAACAATTTTGCTGCTAAGAGTATAATTATTCAAAGATCGTGTCTAGATAAAGCTGTCCTTATACCAGAGGAAACAGGGAATCTTGGCAGCCCTGAGCATATATTTATCCTCTCCCCAAATAGCAGTAACTAGTACAACCATTTTCCCACAAAGTGCAAAATACTATCTTGTAAGAAATGACAGTGAAGATATATATCACACACATATACAGATATACAAAAAAACCCCCCACTTGTGCAGTGTAAAATGGTACTAATCTTATTCAAACGTGCATGGTAAATGCATGGAGTCAGCAAGTATGCAATTAATCACACTAGTTTAATGCAATTAATGTATTAGTTTGGGCAATGAGGAAAAGAAATTCTCCTGTTACTCAGCCAGCTGATCGATTCTATTCTGGTGGTTGGAAAAAACTCAAAGACTCATCTCTGGACCCAAGAGCAAGTTTCACAACACAGTTTGAGCCCATACAGCTAAATTCTGTCTCTTTCCCAAAGAGGGTCATCTCATTTTTACTTCCTGGTGGGAACACTCCCTGGCCTCTACAGTCCTCTGGTCGTTAGTGTAGCTGTTGCTGTAGTTGTTATCTTGTCTTGTAGTTTTTGTCAGACAATGGGATAACCATGAAATCATGTGGATTATTGTGGACCAGTGCTGCATGCAGTGTGTAGATCCATGCCTTCACCACACTTTGTTTACTCGAATAGATGTAGCCACAGAGAATATCATTCTGGTTTCATATGCGTTTAGTAAACAAACAATGCCTAGACCATCTCACAGCCATTCATTTTGTCCTCTGAGACATTAGCCCTACTTTGACTGGGTATGTTGGACTAGCTGACCTCTAGAAGTGCTTTCCATCCTATACTGTTCTGTGACTCCTGTAAAAGTAGTAGTAATCTTATCCCATTCTCAAGGTTAACTTATATTTACTTAGAAATATTAATATTAAACAGTACATCACTAATCTAGAATATCATACATGGCATGAAAATACACCATGAAACAGAGGGTGTTTAATTACTGAAAATTTACTACTGTGCAAGATTAAAAAAAGGTATGTGTTACTGAGGTGTCAAAACCGCAGCACTCAACATAGTGGTTTCTAGGACTGTTCCTTCCCAAAAGCCAATTTTACCGTAAGTTGGAAAGAACAGATTTCATACCATTACAGTTTAAAAATAATGATTTCTCCTGTCTTGATTCAGTGTACCTGAAAGAATCAGAAGCAAGGTTAAGGAATAGTTTAAGTGACTTCAGTGTTGTGAATACAAATAATTTAGATGATTTGTTTTTGAATATTTAGAAAAATCCTTGCCGTTCAGATGACATGATGATTGTAGCAAGAGCAATGGAACTTTTTATTTCTTCATTTTACACTGTATAGGTAGCAATCTTCACTTGTCAGAAAAGAAAATTATCCCCTACCTTCAGAACAATCATAATTCAAACACTGAACATTATTCCTGCAGTTTAGATTGTCTTCCATTTTTCTAACTTATCACAGACTGAATAGATGACTTCTTACCATTTTTTTCTTAACACAGGCATGTCTGAACATTGACTTTTAACTCTATTATGTTCAGTGCTTGAAGGAGATAGAAAATAGCTCACATGTAGTTTCCAGAGGTTGATTTTTGTTTTGTTCAGATAGTTTCAACTCTGCCAAAGTTGCTTTACTTAGAAATTACAATTTCTTCTTCCATTATTCTTAAGCCATCCCAATTTTCATCATTCATGATCTGCTGGACAATACTGAGAAAGAAAGAGACCATGCTATAGGGTACTCTACTGTTACTGTCTCAGCAAGTATTTTGACAGAGATATTAATAGATAGCAGAAGAACCAATGCCACTAATGATTCATGACATTTGTTTGGTGTTTTGCACTCCTGTATAAGGTTTCTGTTCTGTAAAGCTCTGACTCACAAGACTGAAGTGTTTGGCTCCTCTCAAAGTAGGTCCATGGACCTCTTAATTTCCTCTCTTGGCATCACGTTTATCCTCATCTTCTCTACCACATTTTCAAGGCACAAGTTCTCTGAATAGGCTTAATTCTTAGATATTTATAAGATAGCTGTATAAATCTATGCTAATTACCCTAGATTTCCTTTACAGTCATCATCATTGTGGCTTGGCTTCGTGAACGAAGATTTGGGAAGGGCTTTACCCACGCTTACTGCAAGCGCGCTGATGGCTGAAAAGGCCAATGCAGGATAGGCAAGTCCGGTTGCAAAAAGCAGAGTGGAAGATCTCCTTGGGAGGCATAGTTGAGGAACGGTTCTTTCTGCATTGTTTTTTCTCCTCGAGACTGATTCTACATGTGCTCTCAAAGGAGACAGCAGTGTTATGTATGGTGTGTCTCCAAATCTCCCGATTAGAGGATACATCCTGCCCGTGGACACACTTTGTCTGACCCTTCAGTTGAGACCTGTCGGGCTTGGGAGACCCTACCAGAGGCATATGCCACCACCAGCACAGCTCTCAACCTCATGAGGGCACACAAGCTCTTTCCCCATGACAAGGGGGTGCCCGTGAAAGAGTCCTTTACAGTAAACGATGATTATATGCCATCTTCAGAGAGGTACATTTCACCCTAAAATAGGTGGCTCTTTCACCATCTCATGAAAGGGAGAAATTGCAATGAAAGGTAAGTCTGAGTTACAAAATTCTTTCATAACTCAAGGACTTAGAGTTTATGTATGTACAATGGTTAAAAAAGCATGTTCCAGTCTTTTAAACTGCCTTGCTCTGTATATTAAACCACCAATGCTCAAGAAATGTAGCAAGTACAAGATGAACTTCCTTTTAGTCTACTCTCCACCTCTGGAAATTAATTATTTAAAGACTTCCTGTAAAAATTTCACCAGAACTGTTGTATTTAATATCCACTACATGCCTAGATGCTGGAGGGATTTGCTGAATCCCTTTTGTGAATACAACTGCACCTTCGACCTCCAAAATGACTATAGCAAAGAATTCAACATGGTAATAATGTGCTCTTTGAGGAAAAACCTGCTTGTTTATTATACAGCTGATGAGCTTTTTGGGGCAGCCCATAGTTCACATGTTAAAATAGAAACAATACGATTCCTAAACACATTTACCATTTCTTTCCAAAATGTTACAGATCTCAATCTTACTTTTCCTCAGTCCTACCATTCTGGACTCACAGTTTATATGGAAGCAGTTGCATATGTCTGATAATCAATGTATTATTCTTTTCTGCTATTTTTTTCTAGTTCTGCCATGCTCTGGTTTTAAATCACAGGCAGTACTTTTAAAGTTCACATTGCGGTTACTTATCGAAGTTTTCTAGTCTCTGTCCCATCAGGATATTCCCCAAGATCATGCTTGCTTTTTTGACAGCCTATGCATGTCAAATGTATTTTCTCAGAAACCTGCCCACATTGTTTGAAGACTTCTTCCTTTACACCCAATTATGATTATATAAGTATAACTAAGGGTTGTGGGGTTTTTTGTTTCCCTTCTGTGTGCATTATTTTGTGCTTACTGATCTTGTACTTCATGTACCGTTTTATCCTTGAGTCACTGACTATGGGGAAATCCTCTTGAGCTCTTTAGAGACAGCTTTGATTTTGACTATATGGAGTAATTCAAAATTATTTGAAAACATCCCTGCCTCACTATTTGTCATGTTTCCAAATATTTATATGTATATTGAACACCACAAGTCCAATGGTTAAAAGTCAATATTCAGACCTGCCTGTGTTAAGAAATTCATATGACAAGCTTTTTGAAAATAGAAATATAATCAGACCATACTTACCCACCTACACGGTGACACTTTGAAAAAGCAGAAAGATTTGTAAAGCATGATTTTCCTTTACAAAATCTATATTTACTCATTATCAGTATACTGTATCTATCTCTGTGTTAATTATTTTCTTTACATTGGTTTTACCATGTACCATCACTGGTATATGTCGGCAAAACCCTTAGTTTTCACCAACAGCTGTTTTAAATGCTTTGTCATATTTGCCACCTTCCATTACTCTGCCTACAAGAATCCATTTAAGATATAGTTTACACATGGGAGTAAAGATCCTCACAGCTTCATATCAGAGTTCTTTAAGTGTCTGTTGAAACAGTCCTATTCACTGTACTTTTTTATTTAGACTTTTTTTGGTTTTAAATCCCATGTATGAAAGCTTCAGTTGGAAGTATTTCCTCAGATTCGTGCTGTAAAATAAGACCTCTTCTGATGTGGGAATCTTCTGGGTTGCCTCTGAATTGAACACAGTTCCAGAAATTCACTTCTTTTTTTATTGCAGTCTTCTCATACAACATTCTTGTATACATATTTCTCGTTTACTTCCATCATCTGCTGATTCTTTTCATTCTCTGAGAAGTCTTCTGCTTTTGATATGTTCAAAAAAGATTTTATTATGAGCCTTTACCTTTAAAACACAGATTCTCAATATTTTTTTTACTTGACTTATTGTACATTTAAATTTGAATTGATAGCTTTATGCTCTTCTATATCTTTTATGTTAAGATGCAGCTTTTGGTTTTTTGAGGCCTGTTTTCCCCAGAAATTTCAAATCTTAAAATAGACTCATACATTTCTATCCTTTCAAAATAATTAGCTTTCTCACAGTTATGCACTTCCCTTTTCCACCAACTTTGTTGGTCTTTTTCTTTCTACAAGATGAAGAATGTGAATGTGTTTTGATCACTGTGTCCACAAGGTAATAACTTGAAGGTTCCTCTGAAGAGGGGCAAGTGCTTTTCATCGTGCTCTCTGGAATCCTGCAACCCTCCCCGCTCTCAGCTATCTGCTTGCAACTTTCAAAGTGTTTCAAAGTTCCCTTCCTACGCATGGTTTTCTTCCAGGAGAAGTCTGAATATATTGAGAAAGAGAAAGGGGAAGGAGGTGAAAAGATGTGGGAAGTTTTCTGAGATCTTACTGCACAGATGCAGCCTCAAAGATATTTTAAACTAAATCTAGTGTGATGCACAGGATAAGATCAGGAGTTTCCTTTTTGTGTGTGCGTGTGTGTAATCTCTGAGCCTCCAAAAAGGATAATTTATGATATCTAAAAATGTAACTCCCACATCACATCTTGACTTGAATTTTACTTGGCATACATAAGAGTAATTGAAATCTTTAGTTATTTTTGTGTTTCAGTCTTTGCACCTTTCTATTTTCTCTTTGTATTTCATAGTTGCTTCATGCCTTTAATAGCAAGTTTGAACCCAGTCCAAAAGCCAATGTATAGTCATTGGAGGTTCCTATTTCTTGATTAATGTACAACGAGTTCAGATTCAGTGTTGTTCTTTGTGTGTATGAGATCCTTTCAGAAACACCAATATAGCAGAAATACCAGTATCCCAGCAGAGTTCATATTCACATCCCAGAACACATACCAAAGGAACACATGCGAACTAATATGAACAACTCAGTATTGTCTCTTTCAAGTCATTATTACGACAAGCATAAGGAAAAGTGAACTACTTAAGACACACTATGAATTTGCTGTTATGATTATTGTCCATATTAAAACATTAACTCAATCAATCAAATGAAAACTCATCTTTCTCATTATGGGTAGGAGGTCAGACTATCAGGATTCTATAGGAAAACAAATTCTTTTTTTCTTTTCATAAAAGACCCTTGGAATTTCAAACCCTTTATTATAACTCATTAATTCTCCTCCATTACTCTTCTGACATCAGGAAACTGTGACTCCAATTTGATTTATTTTATAATATGTAACAGAACACACACTTTTACTATCACTATAAAAACTCGGAGATACCCGTCTAGAATATATTGTGAAGATACATAGTAAGTTTCTATTTCCCTGAATTTTGATATTCAGTTACATATTTTTTTCATGTAATGGTGTATTTATTTCCCCCACTTTGGATGCTATTGTTTCTTTGCTTTTTTAGAATTTGTTAACTTTATTTTCTTTCCATGCTAAATTGTTTTCATTTTGGATTCCATATGAACCATCCAAGAAAGGGCAGGTCACAGAGCAAGTCATGAATCATTAGGAAAGCACATTTCATGATAATTAAAAAAAGTGAATATCAAATGTCTAAAATATTTGGACTTAGATTTATTTTGTTAAATAAAAGTTTAAAACAGCTTTTTCACTGAAACAATTCTTTCACTGAAATTCTGCAACTAGTCCCTTTCTAAGACATTTAAAACAAAGTATTCACTGGTAAGTGCAGAAGTAAAATTTTAAAATTATACAAGTGGCACTGCATTTCCTTACTATGTTAGGTACTAACCTGTGAGCAAAGATAGCAAAAAGTTCATAAAGACCTGACAGTGCAAGACAGTGGCGTCAAGTGAGTCACACAGCACAAGATGAAACTTATAACTGGTTTTGCCTTCTGGAAGATCAGCTTTGTTACAACCTAACATACCTAAATTACTTACAGTTGAAGTTACGTCCTGTACAGCAGGTATAAATTGTCAATGTTCTTTTGACACTACCAGAGAAATGAGTCTTACATGAAACCTGGGTGTTGATAATGTGAATCTTTACACATGCATAAGAAGCAGCCTGAGGGGAAAAAAAAATGTTTTCAAATAGTGTTAAGCAATTTTTTCATGGAATAGTAAATTTGGCACAAAAAATAAATGGAGTGTCATTTTTACTAAGGAATTCAACCCATTTTCACTTACTAATTTCTGTAATCATTTACTAATGGAGCCCAGGAAAAAGTAATGCATGGGACTTGGTTTTCAAAGGGATTATAATGCTGTATGACTTATCTGCTGCGGCTTCTCCTACAATATTATGTGAGAAGAGAAATAATATAGATGATGACAAGTGTGAGCTAGTCCAGCAGAGGTACAGTGATCAGAGAAATAGTGATTAGTGAAATTAGACAATTCCATAATGGTTAAAGATCAAAGTTCTGAATATTCCTTAAAATATGTGAAGATTATTTTTTATCCTTCCCAGGATTGAATGTAGATTCAGGTCTTTGGAGTATCATTTTATTCAAAAGCATGGACTGGAAAGAAATAAGTTACAGTTATGTCATACTTACAGATTCCAGCATAATTTATAATCCACTACCCATATTACATATAAACGAACAAGCAAATTATATTATGATGCAGAAATTATTAAAATATTGACTACTCATGCCTGTTTCCTTATTTACAAAGCACACAGTGAATATTTGACATAGATATTAAGATGAAGATGTTAGTGGAAAATATTGAGGGCTAGGAACCACTCCCATTTCTGTCTTCCATCACCCAGACCTCAGTCCTTTCATTCTCTCTTTTTTTTCCCCCTCAGAACAGTGGCTGCTGGAGAGGCTGCTAGGAAACTTTCAGGAGATAAGACATTCAGTAGTAACTACTGTAGTAGACTGGGGAGAGAGAAAGGGGAGGGAAGGAGATTATTTTTTCCTCAGAGTAATACAATGATGGGAAAGACAGACATATAAGCCATGGAACGATAACAATAGAGTAAGTATGACTCCACCATTCAAAGAAGCATCCAGCTTCGGCAGAAGTGACACATCGGTCTCACATCTTCAGAAGTAACATCTCTTGGTCTCTGATTGACCTCACTTATCTTGTTTCATAGGATCATAGGATTACAGGATTTCTCAGGCTGAAAAGGAGACCTCATGATGATTCTGTTTCAACCTCCTCCTCAATCCAGTCAGATCCAAGATGAGATGGTGAGACCAAATTACTCAGGGTTTTATTCAGTTTGGTTATGGATGGAGGATGGAGTATCCGAGTTTGGAGCCTAGCAGCCTCCCTGGACTGCTTGAAATTTCACTGACTTTGCCCAGCTCTCCTCTTTCTCTCAGAATTCACTGTGGCAGCATTAATAATAATAATAATAATAAATAATAATAAT
>NW_010396584.1:0-246 GCF_000710305.1 Buceros rhinoceros silvestris
CAGTCTAACCTATGAGGAAGGTCATGCCACCCCTCCCCTCTCCCTTTCCTCAGGGCTGGGGTGATCGGGGCACCTCTTCCCTCCCCATCTCTCCCTGAGCGGAGCTGGGAGCCCGTGGTCGCTTCCATAAGAGGAGGAAGGCTTTGAATGCAGAAATGCAGCTGCAGGAAGCAGAGCTGGCAGGGGCTTGCAAGCCCAGGAAGAGGAGGATGATGTGCCTTCTTCCAGCCCTGCCTCTGCTCAGCC
>NW_010396584.1:436-1085 GCF_000710305.1 Buceros rhinoceros silvestris
CCCCCCCCAGTTCCACTACCCTGTGCATGCACAGACCCATCCTCATCTCCATCTCCATCTCCATCTCCATCCCCATCCCATTTCCATCCTCATCCCCATCCCTATCCCTGCCCTCATCCCCGTCCCTGCCCTCATCCCCATCCCTATCCCCATCCCCATCCCATGTCCCCATGAACCCCAGGGGTGCTGGCACAGCCCCAGGGATGTTCAGGGATGCTGGGCCCAGGAAACAGAGCCCAGCATCCCAGCCTGGGGACGGCCCTTTCTGCTCGTCTCCCCCCCTCCCCTCTCTCTCCCTTTCTGAAAATTGATAATTAACCTTTTGTCCATGGGGCTGTTGTGTTTATTTGGTGCAGGCGGCTGCAGGACGCTGATATGGAAATCGCAGCCGGCAGACAGCTCCCGGTCCCCCCGCAATCTGCAGCCTCGCACAGCCGTTGGGCAGAGATAAGCAGGTGCTTATTCACAGCCCTGCAGCTGCCTGCGAGGGCAGCCCTACCTGATCACTCCAATCTCAGTGAAAAACTACTCGAGGTTAGGCTCCCGCGATGGGGAGAGCCGATAGCAGCCGCGCCAGACAGCTCCCCCGGCTCCCCGGCTTTGCGCCTCCTGCCTCCCCCTGCCCGCGTCCTCCCTCCTCCCTCCCTCT
>NW_010396584.1:1317-2099 GCF_000710305.1 Buceros rhinoceros silvestris
ACATGTCTTTGTGTTTCATGTGAACTCTCGGCGGCTCCCAGCTCGCCCGAGCTGCTCTCCTTCCCATCCCCAGCTCCTGCCTTTGCTCCCTCAGCCCTGGGATGGAAGAGGGACCTGTCAGCATTCACCCCTGCCACACGCCTGCAGGCACACAGGGCTGTTCTTCACCCTCAGCCCCTTCTCCGGGACACGATGCTCTCTTCTTGGCTCTGGCAGCAGCCAGCGGTGTTGTGCTCGTGCTTATCGCTGCATCTTCCTCTCACCTGGGGTTTCCCCATCCCTGGCGTGGCTGCATCATTCTCAGAAGGAAAGGGGAAGGCACAGGGTGCTACGGGGAGCGGGGCACGTGGGCACGGGCAGCACATGGGGCACCCGCCGGGACATTCCAAAGCACCTGGGAAATGTGCCAGGGCTGGCGCAGCCCTGGTAAGTGCACAGGCAGGTGGTGGGTATCATGGGGGAGCCCCAGCTTCTGCCCCCTCAGGGATTTCTGCCTTCTGAGCGTGGGGGTGGTGGGAGCCCGTCCCGCTTCTCCTTTACTGGGGAGGGAACTTTCTGCTCGGCAGCAAGCGAGCGGCTCTGACTCAGAGAGAAACCAGCTGGGAGTGCCAGCAGGCTCCCCAGACGGGGCGCATGGGAGGGTCACCTCCACCAGGGCAGACCCCAGCACCCCAGGGGTTTCCTCCCACACTAAGCCAGGCTCCAGGACCCCAGGGGTTGCCCCCACGCTGAGGCAGACCCCGGGACGCAAGGGTTCCCCCGGTACCGGGGCATTCCCCAGC
>NW_010396585.1:0-580 GCF_000710305.1 Buceros rhinoceros silvestris
CAGGTTTGCCATCATGTCAGCAAGCTGAATGGCCTTACTCTGACTGCACAGTCAGTAGCTCCTGTGCAGGAGAGTGGATGGGACTTTGCTTTGGGAGCCAGGGGACGGAGAGTTTGTCTTTTTCCATTTTAGCCTGCAGTTGCTTTGCACTAGATCCAAGCTGCAACTTCAAAAGTTTTGTCTGAATGTCTACCTTAATTGCTCTCCTAAGTGTTCTCAATCCAGCAAATTGATTACTTCACAGCATACCTCTTCCTGATATTTAAAACATTTTTTTAAACTCCTTGTCGTCCTCTCCATCTGTTTTAAGCCAACTAACTGTCCTTTTTAAACTCTGCCTTTGTGATGCCTTTTTTTTTTTTTTTTTTTTTTTTACAGAGAACCTGGGCATGTGGGTCCTCTACATGATCGAAAACTGAACAAAGAAGAAAATGGTTATCTAGCACCCTTTTCTAAGGGCATACAGGTGCCAGGCACTCTCCACAGGATACCAGCTTTGTATGTAACCCTTCCAACCACCACTCTTTTCCACGGAGCCTTTAAAGAGAAAATAGTTCTTAAACATCTGGAACTTGTTATT
>NW_010396586.1:0-1864 GCF_000710305.1 Buceros rhinoceros silvestris
GGGGCAGCAGCGCTGGCAGCTCCGGTGCTTTCTCTTGGGTAAAGGATTTGATTTCAGGCAGATGTTAAGGCAAACCTTAAACCTCTCAAGGTGCCGCTTCCTCCTGAGAGCAGCGTGGCACAAACCCAGGACCAGCTGGAGCATGGGGGAAGGAGGAGGAGGAGGAGAGCAAGCGTGCCACGAGCGTGCTGCGGGCTGCTCGGCTCACTTGGCTGATGCCAGCACTGAGGTCGGCCGCCTTCACACCATCTTCCCTGCCTGGGAGAGCCAACAGCATCCCAGCACCGAGGGGCCGCTGGGGAGGTTGGATCTGCCTCCCGCCGCGCAGAGCCCAGCTGTTCCCACCAGCTCCGGCCAAGCGGGAGCTGCTTCCCATTACAGCTCTGCGTGGCACCGGCCTCGCCCGAGCTCTCCGCCCTGGCGGGGCTGTGCTGGCCCAGTTGTTCCCAACATGTTGGCACTCAGCTGCACCAAGCTCCTGCCTGGGCGGTAAATCTGCTGTTTGGCCTTTCCCGGCAGGTTTCCCAGCTCTGCCTCCCCCGGGGCAGGGGCCATGTGCAGGGCCACTGCCGGGGACCCGGGTGATGGAGGCGGCCGTGCCGCGGGATGCCCGGTGAGGGCCATGGTGTGGTGTTAGGTGGAGCCGGCATTTCATAAGCATGGGGGAAAGGGCCTCTGCCGAGCTGGTGTGGGGAGCGGCTGTGACTTTCCATTCCTGTGGGAAGTGGGCTGCCACCATCCAAGCATCTGGGCTTGTTATGATGGGAGAGGAATGCCAAATATTTTTCTTCCTTATCCACTACCATCCGCTCAAACCCGCCCCTGATCAAACCCACATTCACCGCCTGATGCACGAGGGCCCCTGCTCTGAGGATTTCCCTCCCAGCAGCTGCTCCAGCCCCACCGGCTGTGGGAAGCTCATTGCACCCGGGGAGCAAATCCTACTTTTGTCCAGGGGCATCCCACTGCCCCTCACCGCCTCCTGCCTCCCGCTGCCAGCCATCTCCAGCCATTTCATTTTCACTTTGCTACCTTGGCCAGGAGCATCCCTGGTGTCTGCGTCCCAGTGCCAGCATCCCAGTGTCTCCTCCAGAGCTCCGGGCATCCCAAAAGGAGCTCCTGGGGTGGTGCCACGGGCGTGTGCTGCCTTGGAGGGTCACCAAGATTCTTCCAGAGATGAAAGCGTACTCAAGTGTCAAACAAACTTTCCAAATTATCTTCCTGGACACTTTGTCCCTGGTGCTTTGGAAGGCAGAGGAGGAACATTTCATTCCTTCTGCTCTGGCGTGGAGCGGGGCTGTATGAGGCAGCCGGGAGCTGCCCCGGCATCCCCGTGAGTCACCGCAATTGCTGTCCCGGCACCACCAACTGAGATCCTCGCAGACCCTGAAATACCTCCTGGCACAAGAGGAGGGTAACAGGCGCCTGATTAATCAGCGGACATCCCATCATCCCTTCCACCCGCCCTGTTCGGAGGAGTCGTCATGAAGAGCCAAATTCAGGCAACTGAGAGGATTTCTATGCTCCGGGCACCCAGCAGCGGGGACCCAGGTCTGGTGGCACCACTGGCCTTGGCAAAGCCACAAGCTGAGCAAAGTGCCACATGCCATCCCCAAGTGCTAACGAGAGCCACCTCATTAGCACACTCCTGCGAGGAGGGTCACCCCGGCAGGGCTCACTCTGATGTCCTCTCGCTCACGCCAGCAGCCGGAGAGCATGAGCAGGGACAAGGCTCTTCCCCGGCTCTTGCTCAGCATTTTCCATCCAAGGCCAGACAATGAAAATTCCCCATCAGCTCCCAGGGAGCCGGGCTGGCTCTGCCACAGGGCGACGAGCTGCCACACGCCTTGACAGGGTGCCAGCC
>NW_010396587.1:0-399 GCF_000710305.1 Buceros rhinoceros silvestris
ACCAGCCCTTGGAGGGGGACTGGTGCTGCACCAGGGGCGGACACGGCACTGGGGACTGATATTGCGCCAGGGAGTGATGCTGCTGTGGTGCCACAGACCTGTGCTGCCCTGGGGAGCAATGCTGCCTGGGGACCATCACCTCACCGTGGGCCAGTGCTGCCCCGAGGATTAACGCTTCCCCACGCACCAACACCGCTCCGAAATCAGGACAGTGCCCAAGCGCTGTGACCACACGCCGTGGGACCCTGCCACGCCTCGCCCCGGCATACCCTTCCCTGGGGCAGCGCTGGTAATTAAGCCCTGGCTAATTAAAGCACAGCTACAGCTTGTACCACCCCTCCCATGACCCAGCCGTGGTGGGGACAGGCCTGAGGCTGGGTGGACCCGGCCACCGCCTGT
>NW_010396587.1:530-851 GCF_000710305.1 Buceros rhinoceros silvestris
CTTGGCCACAGCCTGTCCCTCTCCATGGAGGTGACCATCCCTTGCTGAGGGTCCCCTGGGACCCCATGTCCCTGTGGCACAGACTCGCGGGTGATTGCCGTGTTTGCCGGGACTGGCTGCACCGGGGATGCTACCGAAGCATGAACACTGGGACCCTGGTGGCTCCAGGCCACCAGTGCGATGAGTCTGCACAAGCTCAGCTTCTCTGCATCCACTCACACCCAGGCCAGCGCCGGACGATGTCACTCCGCCGGGGGCCCTCTCCCCCGTGATGCTCCCCACCACCCCACTGCACCGTGGGCACTCCCCTGGCTCTCCCGC
>NW_010396588.1:0-207 GCF_000710305.1 Buceros rhinoceros silvestris
CAGCGCGCCAGCTGGTCGCTGGCCACTGCTGCCGCCGGGGCCAGCAGCCACAGCACATCCTCCAGCCCCAGCGCCTCGCAGGCATGCAGCACCGGGAAGAGCCGGGCGCTGAGCAGGCAGCGTCGCTGCTGCGGCGTCTCAGCATCCCAAAGGTCCCCTTCTCTGCTAGAGGGAGACACTGTCAGCACCACGCCAGGGCTCCGGGAC
>NW_010396588.1:406-998 GCF_000710305.1 Buceros rhinoceros silvestris
CCACCCCCAAAGGAGATGGGTCTACTGTCCCGCCCTGGCATGTGGCACCTACCGTACGCCCGTCCGATGGAAGAACTCAGCCCAGGGCATGTTCAGGTAGGTGGCCTCTTCGGAAGGGCTCTGCGGGGGGACAGAGAGGCCAGTTACACCCCAGCTTTGCAGGGAGCCTCGCACCACCTCGCCCCCGCCCAGTACCTGCCAGTCATCGAGGCGACCAGTGAGAGTGAACACGCGGCAGGACAGGTTGTGCAGCCGGATGTGGTGGCCCTGCAGGACAGTATCACGCAGGGGACAGCCCTGCAGGGCTGGCGAGGAGCCTGCGGCAAGGCCCGAGAGCAGGCAGCCGGGACCAATCTTCAGGGGACCCTGCGGAGGAGGCAGCAGGGCCCTGAGTGGCTTAGCTGGCCCCAGAGCAGGCCCCAAGCCAGATCCTGGCCTCGGAAGGGGACAGCCACCCCAGGAGACAGACTGGGGACAGAAGGAGCCAGGTACCAGAGGGACATGCTATGTCACAGTGCTGCAGGGACACAGGCTGCAGAAATTCAGGCCCCCAGGGCACGCAGCCATGATAGAGCCCCCAAGGAGAGGTTCT
>NW_010396588.1:1601-2520 GCF_000710305.1 Buceros rhinoceros silvestris
CCTCCAGGAGACAGGGCTGCTGCCAGGGGCACAGGGGCACGTGGGACCGGGGAACACCCAAAAAACTGTGAGCAAGGCTGGGGAGGAAGGACATACATCCACGTGGGAATGGGCCGTTCTGCAGAAGCGGAGGTGGCTGGCAGAGCCAGGCAGGAGCGTCAGGCTGCGGATGTGGTCGCTCGCAGAGGTGGTCATGTAGTCATAGGACGCGTCAGGGATACAGGCTGCAAGGAAGCGGGAGAGCTGTCAGCACGCCGACGGCAAACGCCGCTCCCGTGTGAGCCACGGGCAGCCGGGCTGAACATCCCCAGGCAGAGGGGTGGGGCGAGAAGCCCTGGGCACCCGCAGCTCTCGAAGAAACAGCTGGGTGCAAGGACCTGGCTGCCCCATCTCTCCCCACGCAGGAGCAGGCACTCAGGGATGGGTCATGTGGCACGCACCCACCGCAGCATCGCTCACCCATGCTGAGAGGGAAAGCGTGGAGAGCTGTCCACAGCACGGAGCGGGCACTCCTCACGCTGGCGTCACTGCCACCCTTGACAAACTCTTCCTCTGTCATCCCTCCTGCCATGCACAGCACCATGTCGAAGAAGAGGGAGAGCTGAGGAGAGAAGGGACAGCAGCCACGCTGCTACTTTGGGTGCTCCACTCCCACCCCAACCTGGCAGTGTGGGGGCAAACAGGTCCTACGGAGATGCTCAGCAGCAGCACCCGTGGGCCGAGGGGTCCTGTCCCCCACAGAGGGGCTGTCACCTGGATGGGTGGTGCCCCTGAGTCCAGCCCCATGTAGGTGCAGGCATCCAGAGGAGGGATGACGTGGGTGGCCAGAAGCTGCTCAGCAGCATCCGAGGAGAAGAAAACTATCCCGCAGACCTGCCAGCGCACAGCAGGGCTGAGGCCACGCTCACGGTGACAGGAG
>NW_010396588.1:2585-3805 GCF_000710305.1 Buceros rhinoceros silvestris
CACGCTCACGGTGACAGGAGAGAGGGGGCTGGCGGTCCACCGATGCCCAAGTTGTGCCATACCAGTGGGACGGTGCCATCGGGCCCTGCACACTGCTGGATCTGAGCCTCTGTGCCTTTGTAGATGATGTTGTGCACCAGCCCCTGGAACCGAGATCACCCTGATGGGTTCTTCAAGAGGCACCAAGCCAAGCAGCTGCAGCAGGGCCAGGATGCCAGCACCCAAGGAACTGAAGGGGTGAGGACCCAGCACCTCCAAGGGATGCCTTTTGATGGGGGAGCTGCTCCTGACCTGCTCATCGGTGCGGTAGACCCCATGGTTCCTGGCATATGCCTGGCTCCCGGGCACTGCAATCACCCTGACACCCTGGAAGCCATCCCAGTCAATCCCTGGGCAGAGGGACAGAGACCAGTGCCTGCTGGGGCAGCGCATGTACCCGCACTGGGCACAACTGCCTGAAAACTGGGTCCATGGCAGAGGTGGTGTTGGCAGCGTCCAACCTCAGTCACAGCGGATGCTCCCAACCACGCGTGGGTCAGCAGAGCCTGAGCATCCAAACCCTCAAGGGAGCATGGCACAGGCTGAACCACCTTGTGCTGCTGGCTCTGACCCCCATCCCCAGCCAAAGCAGGTGCTGGAGGCAAGGCTGGCACCCACTCACCTGGTGCCGAGGGCACGGTGAGGAGCATGTCGGTGCTGCAGACCCAGACGCCAGGCGGGGAGCCCACGCAGAGCTGCCAAGAGAAGGGCCATGTGCCCAGGGATGGCAGGGAAGGGGCTCGACACCCTCCTCACCCTGCTGGGAGCCTGCTGAAGGCATCCCCGAGCTGTCCGGGGAAGGCAAGCCCACCCCCACACCAGGGTGCCCAGCATAAGCCCAGGGCCCCGTCCCGCAGGCCCCACAGACCCGGTGTGTCATGGTCCACAGGAGGCTGTCCAGGTTGCAGACCAGAGCTTCGGCTGGGGCGCCAGGCTCCTCCACGGGCAGGCAGGTGAAGGCTCGGCCGCAGTCGTCGAAGGAGAAGTCACGGCCCTGGTGGGATGGGGAATGCAGGGAGGGTCACGGGGAGAGAGGGTGCAACAGAAGGGTCCCAAGCTGGGCTGCAGGTCGCTCTCACCATGTGCAGAATGAGGATGCGGGCTTCCCTCAGGACGTCAGAGCTCACCACCTGGGAGAGCAGAGCAGGGGACACTCAGCAGGGAACGGCACAGCCACCCCC
>NW_010396589.1:0-583 GCF_000710305.1 Buceros rhinoceros silvestris
ACTTGGGTGGTGCTGGCTTTGCAGCCTGTGCGCTACAGTCGTAGGCAGTGGGGAAAATGCCGTTTAACAGGTATTTTTCTAAGGCTTTGGATTGGAAAGAGAAGGTTCATTGTTCTGGAATGCATTTCAGTGAAGTTGTGCTTGTGAATAATTTGTCTTAGAATATACGAGGCACTCACTGCCTGTGCAGACGTGCGGGTTTGGTGCTGATACAGGCTCCCCTTTAACGGACAAGCAGCGCTGATTCTGGGCCGTGGGGGAAAACTCCATGCAGAAACCTCTTCCTAGGCCCAACTTTATTCTCTGTTATTTATGCATAAACTCTGGCACAGCCTGTAGCGCTGACAGGGAGCTCTGCATAGGGGAGAGATGCTGCAAGTGCATTCAGCTCTCATCATCCATCAGGCTTCTTTCTTTCCCAGGCTGGTAGGCTGGAGACCTCATGGTTGTGACCCCCGGGGAAGTTAACGTACCGCACACGAGGTTTGCTTTGCCTCCCACATATGCCTCCTTTGCGGCGAGGCGCTGCTCACTGGAGCACCCCGAGCTGCGCGCTGCCGCCCCGGGGGCCCGGCTGGCGCTG
>NW_010396590.1:0-239 GCF_000710305.1 Buceros rhinoceros silvestris
AGGGGCACTGACCCTTCCCGTCCAGGAAAGGTTGTCCTCTGCTGCTGGACACCAGCGTGAAGTTCTCCAGGTGCTGCGGGAAAGGGGAGGAAAATCATCCAATGGCGTTAAAACGCACCCAAAATCTGCACAAAGCAGCTGTGGGGTCCCTCTGGCCTGCGGGGATGCTGCGGTGCTCACCCCGTGCTCAGCAAGCGGGGAAACTGAGGCAGGACAGGCTGCCTGGGGTCACCTGAGGG
>NW_010396591.1:0-2951 GCF_000710305.1 Buceros rhinoceros silvestris
CTGGAGGTGGATTGGTGCTGGAGATGATGCACCAATGCAATGGGCACCCATCAAGCTTCATCCCAGCACGTCCCAGTTGAAGGAGATGGGAGGTTGGGCTTGTCCTGGCCCCGCAGCCACCTGGATCCTGCTGCTCTCGGGGGTGGGAGATGATGGAGGATCCCTCCAGCCCCTAAATATCTGGTCCAATACCAGAACCCAACAGGAGGTGCAATGGTGGCTCCAGCAGCAGCGGTGCGGGGCCACCTCCTTCCTCCCCGGGGAGCGAAGAGGATGGCAAAGCCGCTGCCCAGCACTGCAAGCAGGATACTCAACCCCAACATCCCTCTCACATCCTCCCCTCTCTCCTCATCCTTCTCTCCTCCTTCCCATGGGCCATGAGGGTGCTGAGCCCTCTCCGCCACCCACCCACAGCAGCCAGGCCGCAGTGAATCCCCAGCTGGAGCCGTATCTCGGCGGTGCCGCGAGCCGCCTCTCTATCTCGCCTCCCCAGGCGTGAGTTATAATGTGCAATAAAAAGGAAATCAGAGCGTTGATGCCAGTTACTGTGACTAATCCAAGGCCCAGCCTATTAACTGGTGAGTGGAGCATCCGTCTTGGCTCTCATTAGAAGCTCAGCCAACTACCCAGGGATAAATCTTGCGGCGCACGCAGGAGCGTGGCTCAGTGGTCAGAGCCTCCGGGCGAGCGACGTTTCGCTCCTCGGGAGGAGCCAAAGGGCATTTGGGCTCTGGTTGGTGACTGAGGGATGCGCAGGGGTGGAGCTGGATGCCTGGGTGCCATCCCCAGCTTTGAGGTGGGAATGGAGGGCCTGGGGTGTCGTAGCGGGAGATGAGGAGAAGGATGAGGGCCAAGAACATCCCATGCAGGTGGAGGTGAGGAAGGGACACTGAGGAATGGAGTAATTGGGGCTCAGGCTGCTGCCGTCACCAACAGCATCCCATCACCAATGGTGTCCCATCACCGATGACGTCGCATCACCAACAGGTCCCATCACCAACAGGTCCCACCATCACCCAGGCAGTGCTGGACAGCATCCCGTCACCAGCAGCATCCCATCACCGATGGCCAACGCCACCCCACGGCCATCGCCAACGGCCTTGCCCACCCTTTCCTGAAGGACACGGCGGCTCTGCCTCGGCACTGCTGCTCCTGCACATGCTCTTATTTGCTTTATCTCGGGCTCTCTCCATTAATCTCGGTGTGATTTACGGGGCTGTTATTTATCCCTTTCTCCCTCCTTCACCGGGCTGGGCTGAAGGTCCACACCTTTTTATAGCCCAATAAAGCCGGCACAATGAAGAGGATTTCGTGAGGTTTTCCATTCGCAGGAGGTGAATCAGGGACCTGGGACATGGCAGTCACCCGTGTGAGGAAACCCATGGATGAAGGCACAACCCATTCAAATCACCTCCTGGAGATGTTTGGTGACATCTTGCAGTGGGTCCTTGTGCCTCAGCTTCCCTCTTGGACCCCTTTATTTGGGCATTGCAGCTTCATCGATGGGGACATCCCTCCAGATGCAGCATGATGCACTGGGGACACCTCAGCCCAGCAATGACCATGGTGGTGTGGTCACAATGGTCCCCCCTCCCCATTCCAAAGCAATAGAGCTTGGGCTGGACCCCCAGACTCCTGCCCTTATATTAAAACTGGCTTCCCACAAGCCCTTTCTCCCTGAAAGACTTTCCGTCCAAACCCCACCTTCGCCTCGAGTAGTCAGTAAAACCCCGTTACGTTTGCTCCCAGCTCAGCAGCGGCGCAGAGGCTGGTTTCCAGTTCCCCGGTGCTTTATGGGAATCGCTCCCTGTTAAGCTGCCAGCGCGGCGTTGGCCGGGGGCATTGATTTAAAAGCTCCTCACGGCTGCTCAGTGTAAAGCAAAATCAATAGAGAGCAGGTTCGAAGCCACGTGAAAGGACCCAGATCCAGGGTCTGGGCCCCGTAAATCAATATCAAAACCCAGCGTCAAATTCAGGGGGTGCGATCGGGAGGGAGAGGGTTGGTTAAGGTTTCCCTGTGTGCGGCCAAGGGACTGGGGATGGTCCCACCTCTCTGACATTGCCTGGAGAGCAGCTGTCGGGTTTAACGGGCGATGAATGGTAGCCCGAGGTGGAAAGGGTCCTCTGATCCCTCCATGCCAACTAGGAGACAAGTCTGGGCTCTCTAGAGGCTCTTTGGGGTGTCACAGCAGGGTTTGGCTCAGCTGAGGTTGCAGGGACTAGTGGCATTAGCTGGAAAGAACCTTGGAGGCCCCTCAACCAATGCTGGATCGTTAGAGATGAGCAAGGCTTGAAGACCTCAAGGATGGTGATGCCAAAGATGGAAATTGTCCACTCGCCCCAGGGCTTCCACCCTATTTACCCCACGAAAGCATCAAAAGCTGGGCTAGAGTCAGTGGCAAGCGTGAGGACCTTCACGGTGGTTCCTGTGCCCTGGCTTTGATGTCACATCTCCAATGGGACAAGGTGGAGGATGCCTTTGGTTAGAAACGATTGCTGAAGGTCAGGGAGGTGAGACCCAGGTGATAACGTTCTCTTCTCTCCAGCCTGGAGCAGACCTCGGCCCATTTTGGGAGCTTTTCCAACTCACCTACCCGTCGCAGCGGACAGGGAGCCGGCGTCCCTCTGCCTGCCACCAGACCTCCTCCTGGAGGACCTAAATCTTTTTGGAAACAAGTCGTAAAATCACAGGCGCTGAGGTGTTTTTACAACCCCCTCTTCTCACCCGTGGCTGCGGCTGGGGCCGGCGCGGAGCGGTGTCCCCGCGGGGAGCTGGCCCTCGCCTCTTGGCTGGGGCTCATCTGGCATTGCCGCGTGTGAGTAGTCGCCTTGTCAAGGAGCTGGAGAGTCTCCAACTTGATGTTTTTCATTTCGTTGTCAGCTCCTTGCCAGCATCCGGCCTTGTTGGCTCTCGGCAGCGGCTGGCCGTGGGGGGAGCAGCCATCGGGTGG
>NW_010396591.1:3068-4859 GCF_000710305.1 Buceros rhinoceros silvestris
GGGGGGGGGGCCCGCCTGCGGGTGGAGGGGCCCTGCCAGAGGGCTGGGTGGAATCATCCTGCCTGCTGCTGAGCACCTCCCAGCCCGGGCTGCCCCACTGAGGAGTCCCCCCAGGTGCCCTTTTCTATTGTTTTTTTCAGAAATATGTCCCAGATGGTCTCTAGAGGTCGAGTATGGATGGTCCCAGAGAACCTCGACCACCACATAGGACATATGTAGCTCTCGACAGGGTGCACATGTGCTGGGACCAAGACATGCCAGGTGACATGCACACACGTGTGGCACCAGGCACATGGTCACCTTTGGGTGATCCCGACTACTCTTGCCAGCACCAAATTCAATGGTGGCATCAACTCAAAGGCCTTGGCTTGGTGGCCACAAGCCGTGATCATGGTTTGGGTGACCTGGGGGTTGTGCCAGCCCTGCCATGATGGGGATGCAACTCAGCAGAGCTCGGCTCCTCATCCTCAGCCAATCAGCAGCCTGGCCAAGCACCCGCATCTCCCACCTCATTAACGTCAGAGGGATTGATGGAGCTTTGGTATCGCCCCAAATGCCTCGACCTTGGAGAATCGACCGCTTCACGTGGGCTTAACGGATAACGCGCGGCTCGAGCCCGGGCTGGGCGCGAGCTGCCTTATCGCTGTCGCGGGCTGGAGGGGTTGGGGCCGTGACAGTAGCATATTGCACCGCAACCGCTTTATAAGGATGGATGGTTAGATAGAGATAATAAAGCCCAGGAGCATTAAATCTTGGCGAGACACCGGCCACGCTGCCTCATCCACCAGCCTGAAAGGGCTATATATGTTTTTCATAATTTGTAATTACTTTTTTACAGTTCTCTCCCATAACTCTGTCCATCATCTGGGTCAAAATATACAGCATGTGTGGGAGGGAGAGTCATAAAAACGTGAAAACAAACAGTTTGTCTTCGGGGAGATTAACGCACAGTTAAAAGACCCGTTTTAACACCCTCTCCATGCCGCCAGCCAATTAGCCGGTATAATGGGCTCCACTTGATATTTTCGTTTTATTTTATTTCGCAACAATACCAACGCGCTTAATTGTGAACACATGACGCCTAATTGGCGGCGGTGTCGTCCTGGAGGTAGGCGGCTCACGGAGAGAGCAGCGGCATGGGGCTCAGCCGGAGGGTGTCGGACCAGGGACTTCTCCCTGTGATTCAGTCGCTGGTCAAAGTCTTCTTGGGTGGAAAGAAGAAGATCCTGCGTGGCTCTGGGGCAGTGTGGGGTTCGCGGGAAGCGACTGCAGAGGACAAGCTGCCTTGTTCTCTGATGTCTACACAGGGTTGAGGGTCCTCCTTTGGGGTGCTTTCTTTGCTGGTTCAATGAAATTGGGCGGATCTGGGCATCGCTGACTGCTCTGGTGGGTGTTGGCCTCCAGATTCAAAGTCATTGGGCAACACACGTGTTCAACACGCAGAGAACAACTGCAGAAACAGCCGCTTTTTACCCCATCACCTTTTCCCTTTTCCTACTTTTAAAATAAATGATGTCAGAGATGTCTGAAAAAGAAAAAAAACCAACCCAACCCCTCCTGCTGCTCCTCCGGCTCTCTGAGAATCCCTGAAAGAAATTGCAACTGGTTTCCAAACATCCCATTCATGGGAGCTGGAAAGGGGCCACGTTTGGCTCCTGTGGAGCCGTGTCTTTTCTTGGCTGCAGCTGGAGAGATCTGGGGCAAAATATCTTGTGTTTCATTGCTCGGCTGGCTGGAAGGATGCTGGGATGGAGGGGTGGGGGTAGGGAGGGATTTTACCCCCAGAGAGGA
>NW_010396592.1:0-289 GCF_000710305.1 Buceros rhinoceros silvestris
TGCGGCTCGGTAACCCGAGCGGCGCGCCGGGCAGAGGAGCTGCGGTGCGTCAGCACACCGCACCGGGTCTCCTGGCCAACAGCAAAACGCGGAGCTAGAGTGAGGTTAAACCTAGGTGAGATGTTTCTGATTGGGTGCTTTGTATTAGGTTCTGAGAAAGATTTTATGGGTTTGGGTTGTTGGTGGTTTGGTTTGGTTTTTTGTTGGTTTTTTTTTTTTGCCTGAAACTCACTCCCCAGGCTCTCTTAAAATTCAGGCCATGCTTCCTGAGCAGCCAGCAGCCGGCTCC
>NW_010396592.1:353-10462 GCF_000710305.1 Buceros rhinoceros silvestris
TTTTTGCAAGTGCCAGTTGTCTCCTTGTCCCGTCTAAACGCTGGGAAGTCAGCATGATGACTCTTAAGAAGTTACGTACCTGGGACTGAACCTGAGGTGGCCGTGTCCAAGTACTTCCCCACAGTACCTGAAAACACCACGACATGATCATATGGCCTATATATCTCTATACATCTGTAGTATGTTTAGGTTGTCAAAACCCCAAGCTAAGATGGGAGAGGAACAGTAGGCATGGTTTTAGGCAGAGACAAGATCAGATGTGAGCAGCACAGACTCAGGTAGCAGAGGAATGCAGTTATATGTGGCAGTTACAGAAAAAAACCTGATAGGGCTGTTTGCCTTGCCACTGACCTTGGGGAATTCTAGCAGCTGTAACTTAATGTTTCCTGCTATAAATGTACAAAGTCTTTTACAGCAGTTTCAGGGTCTTCAGAGGTTGCGTAAAAGAACAAACTTCTTATTCGCATAGTTTATTACAATAGAAAAAATCGTTATTATTTGATTTCCTTATAATATGGGGCATTCTGCACGTTCCAGGCAGCAAGTTCAAAGGAAGAGCCTTCTGATTACTCGCAGGTGATCTTCCCAAGAAGCGAAATATGGCTCCTTACACTTGTGTAACTTCTGCATTCTTGCAAATCACTTCACATATCCATTTTTTTTGGCGAGAGATCATGTCAGAGTCATTAACTTGTCTCATAAGGGTTTCTGTCTTCAAAAAACCCTGTACTCCTTTTCTAAGCTTTGTGGAGTAGAGGACTCCAGTTGTCCTCCGTTCAGTGACAGGTATTGCTGTAAACAATGTAATAAGGGATCCCCATTGAAATGGGAAGCTTTGCTGTTACCTTTTGTGGCAGAATGAGTAGCGCTGGAGAAGTGACTACAGCTTGCTGGTGAAGTCTGCCCTTTAGAGCTGGACCACGTTGCTACAAGGCTTAGGATCCTAAAGGTTAACGTTTGTTTCTTCCCTGGAGTTGGTTAATGCAGATTATGTGGAATTCTGCAGAGTACGTTTACATGGTATTTAAGATTTTGTTTGGAGGGGTCAGTGCTGGGGTTGAATGAAGGCAGAAAACTGAACTCGCAGGGACACGTAGACCTGTGCAGCTTCCATAATGGTAGCTGGGTAGGGAGTTTTTCTTTTTTGTCTCAGTTTGAGGAGGGAGGCTTTGAGAACGTTGCAGCAAGCAAGCTGAGGTGTGAATCGGACCCTTCTCTTGGTGTATATATGTATAGCACGTGACCAGCTAGGATTGTTCTGGTTTTGTTTTTTCTTCCTGTGCAAGGAATGGAAACATGCAAACAATGGAAAAGCTAAAGCTGTGGCCAAAACATGTCGCAGCTTACAGCTGTGATGGTTAAACCAGATTGTTAGAAGTTTCAAGACTGTGACTTGCAGCCATTGCCTTAAGAAAGAATCTCTTCCGTTTGAAGTGCATGCGCCTCAAGGCGCTGTTGGTGATCACATTTTCAGAATGCGTTTTTCTTCCTTGTTCTGGACGACAGAATCTCTCTTAAAACAGTAATAATTAACACCCAGTGGTAACTTAGCCATGTCATCGCTCATTGTAAAAATATGCGGTGTATAAGCGCTATGGCAAAAACGCAGAAGGTTGCCTTTGGCTGTTAGCTGTGGGAGTGCCCCTTAATGTCACTGGGGTTTCTTCCTTCCTTACCATATAAGGAGAGAAGTCCTGCTCCGCAGAAGAATGGCTTGGGCCATATAAGGCTGGTGGGTAAACCCTTACTGAGTTACTGGAGCAGGAAGTGAACTTCAGTCACCCTGTGTTTTCTAAGCGTATTGTGTGCTGTTATAATGATGAGAAGTCTTGACGTGATAATAATTAACTCGTAGCATTGATGAAAGGTTTTTTCTTTCTCAGATCAGAATGTTCAGATTCTTACTGTTTAAAGCCAGAAGTCTGAAAATTACTTAGCTAAAGATTTTGTATTTGGGTTAATGTGGCTCTGTGAGGATGAAGTCTCTTCTACTCCTGGTCCTGTGTGTGCCCTGCCAATACTCCTTCGTGTTCAAATACATATTTGCCTCCCTGTTTATGTGTTGCTTCTGGTTGTTCTAGTAGGGCAATGTTACTGTTACGTCAAAGGTTGTTTTACTTGTCTGGTGTGGAAGATATTCTTACTTGTGTTATGTAACAACATTTTAGCTGTGGCCAACTGTATCCAGCTGCACCTGGTTAGTGAAAGCAACAAATAACAGTTTTTTTCATTTTTTACTTAAGAAAAAGTAACAAGCTGATACCTTTGTTATCTATGCTTTAGATAGAGGGTTGGTTTCCACCCCCCTAACTAGGCATCATAGGAAATCTTCATGCGTGCTTCCTCATATATGGCAAGGTTGTTTTCAGTAGTAATTAAGAGTAACTGTTATTCTTGGAAGTAATAAACTTTTTAGAATAATGACCTTTTTGTGTAGGTATTTTGTGCTTAATATCCTTTTGAAAGACGTGAAGTTTAATAATGAGGTTCCTGTGAGAAGGCTTTTATAGAACTTACTCTGCAATTTAAGCAACTATAGGTTTGAGAATGCCAGAAGTAAAATTTTGTAGTGATGAGAGGCAGATGAGTTGCAAGTGTTATACAGAAGGTGAAGTGAACAGGTAGTGCAAGAGAGGCAAATCTGGGGGAAGTTTGAGGATGGGAGCATGGGAGAAAAGAAAGGATGATGTGATTATTGCCTGTACCAGGGTCTTTCCAAGATGTAGCCGCTGCTGGTGCCACCTTTGTCAGCTCTTGCATATCTTGCCTGTAAACAAAACTTGTGGTTATTCAGGCAGTCAGAAATTACTGAAGATGTGGAATAATCCTCTGCAAGTAGTGATGTGTGCCTTGTTACGAATTAATTTCTTCTTCCTGTGCTTAGGCTGAGAGCGAAGTAGCTTCTCTGAACAGACGCATCCAGCTGGTTGAGGAAGAGTTGGATAGGGCTCAGGAGCGCTTGGCTACTGCCCTGCAGAAGCTGGAAGAGGCTGAGAAGGCTGCAGATGAGAGTGAAAGGTGGGTGGGGCCACTCTTGAATAGATCATTACCCATATGACAAAGATGATAATTGCCAGGGTGTGGGTTAGGGAAATAAATTAAACCACTCCTATGTCTATGAAGATGCGTAATCCACTCTTCCTTTGCCTACATGGGCTTCAGTTATAGCTTGTCTGTAGTGATGTGCAAAATGTGTGGGCTTGAATCCTTTCTTGTGTCTCAGTTGTAAAGATAATATTTTAAGTGGGGTAAGGCCTTTGATGTATTATGCCATATCACATGGGAAAGCTGTTTTGCCCAGAATTCTCTATTTGGATGACAGCTTTTTGAGGATAATGTGTATTCCTGTGCTCTTGGGTGATGCTTGATTTCATTGTGGGTAGAGAGAAAATCTCACCTGAAGACTAGCAAAGTGCTTTTAAGAGGCTTTGGTTTTCCTGTTAGCGAGACTGGTACATGAAGGTGAGCAAAGGAGAGAGAGCGTGATAATTCCTACGGATTTAGGGGTTTCTAGACGTACTTAATGTAAATTGGGAACTCAAGATCTGTGGCTTGGGAAGATCATCTTTTACTTCTACAAATTGTATTTTATATTTGCGATAGTACCTTTTATTGGAAAAGAATCCTTTGTATTCTGCGTGTGTATTCCTGCCTCGCTAATAATGCAGCCTGTTAAAAGGAAAACCACCTGAGTGCGTTGTGAAATAGTTAATTTGGGTCAATATTCCTTCAACTGAAAGTGGAGAAGAACAGTGCAGCTGAACTATGGTAAGAGCTAAACAAATGAGATTTTCTTTCTAAGACATGTTTCTTCCCTTTGAATGTCTGACATGTGATTGCACAGGACTACATTGGTGGTGTGAAGAACGAAGTATCTGATGTGCTTCCTTCACCTTGTACACCTGTCTGAAAGTTGCATTCCAGTAGTAGCAGAGCTGGAGATAAACTGGCAAGCCCTGAGCCTTGCATTTCCTGTTATTCGTGTCTTTCAGAGGAATGAAGGTCATTGAAAATAGAGCCCAGAAGGATGAAGAGAAGATGGAAATCCAAGAGATCCAGCTTAAAGAAGCTAAGCACATTGCTGAGGAGGCTGACCGCAAATACGAAGAGGTCAGTTCTTGAGTGTTTCTAAAGCCCTTTAGGCTGTGCCTGTAAATATTTTTATTTTTTTCTCCCCCCTTTGCCTTTTAAGTTTAGAAGATCACAAACACCACTCTTTGCAGCTGTGGAAGGAAAAATGGGCACCCAAATACTGCAGGAGATCCGTGCTCAGATCTTTGCGCTAAAATGGTTAACAGTATTCCATGGTCTCTTAGGGAGGAAATATTTTTAAATTGCCTTTTAGTGAATGAAAGAGAGGCCTTGAAAAATGTCAGATAACAAAGACTTAAGTGAATAATGAAGATGTCACATAATCAAAATTTACATGTTGACCAAAAAGTGGAGAGAGACCCAGCTCCCTGCTTCGTAGGTTCTGGAAACAGGTGGTGTGTGCTGCAGCAACCTAATATCCCTGTTTGTCATTTGCCTTTTCTTGTAGGTGGCTCGTAAGCTTGTGATCATTGAGAGCGACCTGGAGCGTGCTGAGGAACGTGCTGAACTATCAGAAAGGTAAGCGTTGAACTGCCCTGAGATGTGCGCGAGGTGCTCTGAGACAACTGTAACAGCATGAAACGTTGGCAGTACACTGTGTGTCCAGCTCCAAGCTATGTTTTGCTCATTTAGTCTAATGGTTGAAATAAATGGTCAGCGCTGAAGTAAATGTGTTCACGTGTGTGTGCGCGTGTGTTTTGTCACTGCATGCTGTACCTGCACACTGATTTTGTGAATGGCTTTTGTGCATTTCATGTGTTCACTAACAGCCAAGTCCGACAGCTGGAAGAACAGTTAAGAATAATGGATCAAACCTTGAAAGCATTAATGGCTGCAGAGGATAAGGTACTGATACTAATAAACAGTTTTTAGGTTTAACTGCAACCCAAGCCCTTCAGCTTCCATAGCCGGTTAGCTTGCTCAGTAGCAGCAAATAAGTCCTCACTACACTCTTTGCTTTCTTTGCATCTCGCTTTGGTGGTTTTCTTTGGTCTTTTGTTTATTTATTTATTCATTTTTACCTTTAAAACTGATCTCTTGTGCAGCCAAAAAGAAGCTGAACCGTCTCGCATGTAAAGGCTATGTAAATATTTCTGTGTAAGCCAAGGACTGTAGATAATTTCGGTCTGGTCGTTATCTTAATGTGCATTTGAAATGGAATTTGGCATTATAAAGAGCTACTTTAAATCTGCGATGGATTCAGCTGCTTTTGAGGCTGTTCTTTTGCTCTGTAATTGTTTTCATTTTTCTCTATCTTTTCCCCCTATTTTCTTCTGTTCCTTTTGCTTGACTGAATCTTCCATCCGCCCCTTTCCTGCCTTCCTTCCGAAATAACAGCAAATGTGCTGAGCTTGAAGAGGAGTTGAAAACTGTGACCAACAACCTGAAGTCGCTGGAGGCTCAGGCTGAGAAGGTAGGCTAGAGATTTACGGGAGAATGTGTCCCTTAGGGTGTCGTCTGGATGAGCCTGTGGGGTTTTCCTAACGTGCTGATCACTTTGCAGCATTCCGCAAGGCCATTGTCAGTAGAAACATTTGGACTTGAGTGCTCAGCTCCTATTTGGCTCTTAGCGGAACCTAGCATTCCTTCTAGTTCCAAATTGGTCAGTGTTATTTGACCACGTGTTCTGTTAAGTAGTCTGGCAGGATTAAATATTATTTATAGAATGTTCCTCAAAATGGCACTTGTGTGCTAACATAGTTCTGCAAATGCCACTCCTCTTTAAAACTGTAGTACCGATTTCTGCTCAAAGTTCCCACCATGTAGCACTGGAATGTAACTCAAGGGAAGTTTGGCTCTTGGAATAAACTGTCTATTACCACAGTCTGGTAAGTGGAATTAATTTAGCTATACCCATGTTAATTTCTTGAATACAGTTGATCTGTTAGAAGAGAGTCTCAAATGTGGTAATCTTGGGCATATTTAGATTACCTGGTCTAACATCAGTGATCTTCTTTTTTATTACAGTACTCACAGAAAGAAGATAAATATGAAGAGGAGATTAAAGTCCTGACTGACAAACTGAAGGAGGTAATATTAGAGCTGTCCTTTACAACAGATCTTCCAGTGCAACTTTGGTTCTTTTGATACAAACACTGCTTGGATGCTTTAAGGACAAACACATCATTTTGGAGACAGTTTAGTGTTAACTGTCTCTCCTAAATACTAGTATCGCCTTATCATTTGCCTGCCGTGATTGTATTTTTTTACTGATTTGAATTGCTGTTTCTCTATTCATAAGTACTATGGGTGTGTTTCCTGAAGTAGCTTGTATTTGTCTTACCTTCAGGCTGAGACCCGTGCTGAATTTGCTGAGAGGTCAGTAACCAAGCTGGAGAAGAGCATTGATGACCTAGAAGGTATGGGGTTTTATTTTTGTCACTTATTGTAGAAATACAGATCTCTTATTCTCCTGTTGTTTGGGTTTTTTTCACTGTTCAGTTCTACTCACCTAACTTGTCCTGCTAATATAGATGGATCTGCCTACAGAGTGAAGTAGGCAAAATGTTTTCTGACCAAAATGTATCGATGACTTAAGTGCTTCAGGTGAACAGTGTTTTGCTCTTGCCCATTCCTTTTTCTCTCATGTTTTCAAGACTTCTTTCATTTTTTTTCTTTATACTCTTCTACTTGGAGGCATATAAATGTATAGGGTGATTAGATAAGTATTTAAGATAATACTTACTAAATAAATCTTACTAAAAAGCTGAAGAGCTGTGTTATGTTTGTAATAATTAGGAATGTAGCAAGCTGCTCTGATTCACTACTGTGACAAGTGTGGCTCAGGGCAGGCGTTTTGGGACATAGTCCGGTTGCTGGTTTTCAGTAAAGCTAATGGAGTGTATACATAATCAGAAGAACAGCTTGTTCAACTTCAGAGAGCTTGTTTTAAGGTTTTCATAATCTTTCAGAAATACAGTGGAATAATAGAATGTGCTTTCTCCCTCTGGAGAAAATAATTCAGTAGTGCTTTGTAATTAAAAGTTAGATGGAGTTTACTATTCAGGTGGGTTACGATAAGTCCAGGATTTTAAGACGCTTGATTGCTTGGCATGGCAAGCTGACTTCCCCATAAAGGATATGAAATATCTCGGTAGCTGCTGAAAATCTGTGATTGCTAACTTTGGAAGGAAGCAGAGAAGAAAGATAAGTGTTTAGAAGGAACAAAAATAGCTGTAAGAAACTGAGTTTATGACATCACACAAATCAGACGGATTTAAATAAAAGCGTGTGTATGTGTGCATAAAATAAATGGTAGCATCCTTCTGGAGCCCCATTTTGGATCTTTCCTCCCTAGCTTTTGTGTGCACTCCTAATGTGCCTTTTCAAAAAAATCCAGAGCAGCAAAACATGGATTGTATGGTTTCCTTGGTTTTTTTTATATCACAGGTTGCCCCACTGGCAGTGCAGTTAATGAACTTGTCACATAAAACTATTCGCTGTTGTGTGGGGTGTTTTTTTTTTTTTTATTCTTCTCTAATTTTGTAATTTTTATTTTGTCTGTTGCATCATCTCTTTCTGCACACTCTTCCCCTTTCCTACGGCTTCTGGATGGTATCCCATGCCACCACCTTCACCTTCTATCCCGCGATCACGCTCCGTTTCCTTGCACACCTTTGCCTTCCCTTGGGGGAATGTTAGATGAGCTATATGCTCAGAAACTGAAGTACAAAGCCATCAGTGAGGAGCTGGACCACGCTCTCAACGATATGACTTCCATGTAAATGTCTTCCCAGCTTGTGCCTTCACCTGCTTCCCTGCCCTCATTGATTGCGCGTTCCCAGCCTTGTGAGATTATACTCCCTCTGTAGCGGGAGACGCATTCCTTTAGTGAGACTAGGTGTACAAAATACCATGAACAGTTTCTTTACCGTGGCAGCGTGTGGGTGAGTGTGCCTAGCCTGGTAAATACTCATGGTGATTTTGTAAGCTGCCTGAAGCTTGTGTTTACTCTTTCATTCTGTGTCTGCAATCCTTGCGTATTGTGGTTGCCCTTTGTTTATAGCTCTGCATTTACTCTTTCAGTTCACCTCTGTGCACGTGTTGTCTACCAGGCCCATCATGTTCACCTCACTAAGGAAAACCGCCTCTGTACATGTTGCATTCAGAGTGTATTCCTCTGCTGTCACAGTTTTCTCTGGCAAAATTCCTACGAGAGTTTCAAAGAAATGTAGATTTAGCTGATTTCTCTATTAATGACAGTGGAATTGTTTATCAGAATTGCCTTAACTGCTCTGAAGATTTCAGCAGTTACACTAAATTACAAGTGTAGAAATTGATCTGAAATATATTGTCATTTAAGCCCGTAAAAATTACAACTGGATTGTAGGTTGCCGCTGCATATTTTTGTGGAGTAATTTTATTTGCATATACCAAAAATGTGGTAAATCAACTTTAGTCATAAGGAGAAAGCTAAAGAACGCGTTAGGTGGCAGGAAGGCAGGAGAGTGGTCAATTTTGAAGTGTGACTAGTCCCAGTGATACAAACTGACCCTTCTTCCATCAACCTGAAACTCTGAACAGAGGTCAGCTACGCTAAATCCACCTTCCCATGCTCGTACCTCCTATCCTGTACGGTTGGCATGGGAAGGAGGCAAAGTTGTGGCTAAGTGCTTGTGAGTGCAATGTTTACTCCCAGCATTCCTTTTTTGGAAGTCAGTGTGTTTTCAGCAAGGCATAAGCTTTGCTTGGAGCCTGAAATGTATTTTGCATGCACCCGTATTTTAAATGGGTTTTGTTTGCTGTTTTTTAATCTCTGTATCTTCCCTCCCTCTCTCTCCCAACTTCTTAGTAGGGGTCTAATATTGTCTGCTCTGTATGCTTTGACTATTTTATTTTATTCCCCACCCCCAAGATAAGCTTTTGCTCCACAACTTATGAAGCAAATGGATTTCTTTTTTCTTCCTCTGTGTACAGAGATTACAATATTTTCTCAATTTGGGATATTTCTAAATGGAGAACAGACTTTAAAACGTATTCTGCTGGTACCTGAGGACATTGCTGTAGCATGGTGTGGTGTTTCTCTAGTATTTGTCTTGGCATGCTTGGCTCTGCTGTGCTGTTGCTGCTTTTTTTGGAAATCTTCGCTGCACCTTTTTTATTTCCTACCTTATCTCACTTTTTCTTTTCATGCAGATAATTTTCTTTGCTTCACTTCTCCAAAGACATCTTCATCAAGTTGGATAAAACATCTTTCCAAGCTTTGGATGTTTCATGGGTTCATTGTCCTGTCTCCTAGCTTAGTTGACTCTATTTCTCTAGCACCTGTCTCAGAACATGCTCTGTTTGTGCTCTGCTGTACAGAAACTCTACATCTCTCAATGTAAAATAAACATCCCAGCTGTATCCCTTTTGCTATTCCCTTGCTTTTTATTTATTTAAATAACTATTTCAGTTATTAATAAAAATCGCTTTTTTTGCTGTTAGGGATTTAAATTTTTTTGGTGTTTCAATTTTTTTTCCTGCAAGCGTTTTTTCCTGCCTGAATGTTGATGATGCAAAGCCAGTGATAGCAGTCTATGGGATGAGAATACTACTCGCGGCATTTCGAGGTCAAAACTGACCAGTTGTGATCTTAGTCTTTCTCAAAATCTGATGCAGATAAAATACAAATAGATGTAACAGAAAATTTTTTCAGCTGTTCTTGCTAGGCCAAAACCAACAAAGGCACTACTTCCCTGGGGTTACTTGATCGTGGGAGCATGGGTGAGAGAGCAGTTAAGTCCTTGACACCAGATTTTTCACTTCAAAATCTGCAATTTTCTCCTAGCTTGATGCTGAAGACTTCTGGTCTTTATAATGTGTTTGTTCATTAACTTAAATGTTTGAGACGGATTTAAAGGGGCAATATAAAAACCTTAAAATTCTTTTTTTTCACACCAAAATAGTCCTTTAAATGTCTTTCAAAAACGTTTTCCCCTCCTTCAGTCTTGATTATTCAGCAAAGATGTTGCTTGTTAACTTTTTTTTTGTTCTTTTACGATATACCTCTGAGTGGCATGATAGGCTTTGAAGTT